>NW_012267269.1:3076373-3122177 GCF_000151885.1 Dipodomys ordii
TCACGGTCTCTCCTGCCCGGGCTGGCTTTGAACCGCAATCCTCAGATCTCAGCCTCCTGAGTAGCTAGGATTACAGGCGTGAGCCACCAGCGCCCGGCTGCAAATATTATTTCTTTAATTTCCACAAGTCTGAGGTGTGCATTTTAATCCCTAAAATGACAATGACAAATTAGAAGAACTAAGATTCAAATGCTAAGTTCATCTAGCTCTATAGAGGCAAGCTTTTTAACCATGCCTCTACTCTCATTAAATGACACCCAAAAAATGATCCTTTCCTGGTGGGAAGCTTATTACTTTTAGAGGATGTCACATTTTGTTCCATATTGATGATGTCTGTATATTCAGCTCAGTGAGGTCACTATTAATGTGGTCCTGGAGGAGACATATTTCTCACAAATACAGATAATTTAATGTATCTACCCTATCTGTTTCGAAGCAAGCAACTACTAAACATTAAAGGAAAATGGGTCAAGTACATAAAGGGAAAAGGAGAAAAATGCTAGAAATCTAGTGGGGAGGTCCTCAATTGATAAATCCAAAATCAAACAGCAAGCACCAAGAATAATTCCAGTTAAAAATGATGATAAAAATGAGTATTACATGAAAGCAGGGCATATAAACCCCAGAAATACCAGTTTTACTCTGATATTCTAGATCCTTTTGTGGAAGTAGAAGTAGGCAAGTTGGCTACAGAAATATGCCTTAGTAAGCTGCAATGCTTGCATTTTACCTACCAGAGGAAAAAAGTGCTTTTTCTCCAATGCCAGGCAATGATAGAGAAGCTATGCTCTTGAAATGAAACTTCCTCTCTCTTTTGTACAATGTACATTAAGGTGCTCCAACAGTCTGTGTCTAACCATCTACATTTAAGAATAGAGAATGTGAATAGCAAGGTCTTATAATATGACATAAGCTAAACTACACAAGTTGTAAGGCATCTAAAAAAATAGTACTGTGACCAAGAAGCACCCCTAAATCTTAAGGCAAGTTACACACATATCTACAGCTCTACAACTGACTGCTGAATGGAAAGGTGGTTGAAACCATTTCTTTTTTTTTGGGGGGGGGGATTCCGGTCGTGGGGCCTGAACTCTGGGCCTGGGCTCTGTCCCTCAGCTCTTCAGCTCAAGGCTAGCACTCTACCACTTGAGCCACAGTGCCACTTCCCGCTTTTTTCTTTTTGCTTATGTGGTGCTGAGGAATCGAACCCAGGGCCTCTGGCATGCAAGGCAAGCGCTCTACCACTGAGCCACCTTCCCAGCCCCTGAAACCATTTCTTAATCTACCTTTTTCTCTTATTTTCCTTCTCTCAAAATGGGAATGTAAGTCACACTATAAAACATTTGACACTATCACTACATTATATAAATGTTCTAAATTTCTAAACACACATGTACACAAACACAAAACCCAACAAGCAAAACCACCTGTGGAGTATTTTCATGTTTGTTTGTAGCTAATAATCATGAATTTGAAAATAAATCAATATATCTCACTAAAGCTATTCACCGTATTTATTATTCCTTTATTGATTTATCATCTATATTCTTCCTACAAAGTCAGCTTCCAGTAGAATAAAATCATATTTATATAATATATATGGTACATATATTTTCTCTCTCCATATATATACATATGTACATTTATATGTATGTGCTCTCCACATATATATATTTATTTATTTATTTATTTATGTAATCTACAATTAAAGAAAAATTTGGCAACTTCTCCAAGTTAGCTACATACTAATAGACTGGGTGCTTGACCAAAAACTAAGTCATGCTTCTCAAAACACAAATATTACTATGATATCAGAGGAAGCCTAAATAACCAGTAGAATTTTCCAACTGTGATTTATGAATATTTTACTTCAAATAGGAGGCAGAAGATATTTAGACTATATAGATAGAAAAAAAGCCTTGGGACTGTACAAACATGCAAATAACACAGCAGTGAGTTGAAGTATTGTCCATCCCCCCCTTCCCAAAAAAATCAGGAAAGGAGAAAAAAGAGTATTAAAATGCACTAAATTCAAATTAAACCAGAGTAATTTTCCTCTATCTTCTTTCCAATTCTCAGAAGAGTATTTGTGGTAGCTAAAGTAAACTAAGGAAAATGTACTGGGAACTTACACTTCAGATACAAACTCAATGAGGCATTAAGAATATAATTTCCAAATTGCATATTTTACAAAGTTATGACTCAGAATCTGACCACTCCTCCAATATTCATAGTCCACTTCAATTTCATGCCAACTTCCTACTGAAATTATAATAATGGCAATTACCAAATATTACACATCCATCTAACTAGTCATTATTCTAGCTATATTCTACCATTAGCTTATTTTATCATCATGATAAACATAAAGTAAATCTAACTTTAAAATGTTTTTTTTAAAAAAAGGTGCAGAAGTTAGGAAACTTGTTCACAGTGGTAGCAGTTATTCAAACCCAACTGAGTCTAGATGCAAAAGCTCATTATTTTTAACTCCCAACAGTATTTAAAGTAGGGCTAGTAAGGGCAATTCAGAGAAAACCAGGTAGTTTTCTGTTATATATCCTTTAAGGAAAAAATTAAAAGGAAAGACAGGCAGAAAGGTAACAATCTATCAGGACCTTACTGGGAAACTGCCAGCAGCTTATTTGAAGTTGTCTTCTGAAATCAGGGAACATTTTAAAACCACCAAAGTTGTTGTCATTTACCGGAACATGTCAAATGCAATAAGGCAAATGTACATCGATTAAAAATTACTATATGACAGGCAGGTAAAAAGGATTAAGATGGTATTGAGTAAATGGAAATATTCAAGGTGAAACTATGTTCAACTATACAGAATATTAAAAACTAAGCATGCTAGTATTATTACTGTCCTATAAATTTAAATAGGTGTATTTTTGTTGGTTTTGGTGCAGGGTATTACACCCAGTCCCTCAAACATACTATGTATACTACCACTGAGCTTTTCCCCCAAGCATAATATAAATAGATGGATTAGAGAGAGAGAGAGAGAGAGAGAGAGAGAGAGAGAGAGGGAGTGAGAATCTCCAAGGAAAAATGCAGAAGTCCTAAACAGTATCATGAATTTAATATAATATAAACAGAAAGTTCCTTCCCAAATTACTGTAACTTGTCAAGTAGTTTCATGAAATTTGAAAATGATTTTTTCATCAATGTAATATCTTCCTGTACACAATGACTGAAATCTGCCAGCCCTCAACTCTCAGAGTTGTCAAGTGTATTTTCTTCATTATTAGGAAACTGAGCAGTTTCTTAAAAGAGTTGTTTTGTTTACAAGAAACACATTAAATAGTTTACTAACAAGCAAGCTCTTACTTAGTATTCTTAAATTCTATTAGGTCATTTCCCTAATATATTTGCTTTCTAAGATAATAGAAAATAGTACTATGGTTATACATACAGAACTGCTTGAGTATGGAAGTTTAAGAACATCTTGAATAACTATACAGAGACCCTCATCTCAAAAACAAGTAAGGAAAAAAAAAACAAAAAAAACACTGACAAAAATTACACATGAAATTTTTACTTAAAACAAGCAAATAATTTAGTCATTCAGGAAAATTCACTGAACATTCACTGACTTCCTCCAATGGTTCTTTTCCTTCTCTTGAAGATGACTTTTAAATTTCATTTCAATCTCTAACATGTTCTATCAAATTATATTAAAATTGTGACCTTATAAGATTCCTACAGACAACTCTAATTAATGTTAGTTTGCAGAATGGATTAATGGATGCATTTTGTAGCTCTTTGCATAGATTATACATATGTCCACTAATCAGTAATGAGACTCCATGAATAATTTCTGGAAAACCTACAAAGAAATCTAGTGGTTAGGAGTAATAAGAAACTTCTGACACAGTCCTCTGGGAATCAATAACAAATATAGGCTCTCTGAGCTATTGTTATTATCAGGGAGACAATGTATCAAACAACAGTGAGGGAGAACACATAAGTTATTGTCTCCTTTCCCTAAAGTGATTAATTGAAAGAATTTGTTGGTGGTAGTTATCAGTTGGTTTTTGCTTTTAATAAACATTGGGTCATTTTATTTATAATACACAAAGAATCTAAATCTAATGGCAAGACTAAAAGACTTGAAACTTACAGGCACTTCTGTATGGTTTTATATAGCTTGCTTGCTTGCATTCTACCCATTTAAAGACTACTCACTCATCTGACTCTGGTAAAAATCTGTTACAAGAAAATAAAGGGGTACAAATGTGTTTGCCTGTCCCAGTTACCTCTTGGTCTCAGTTCTGCCTGTTATCTCCTTGATGAACAACTCTGCTCTGAGGCACTTTCATATTCTCAATGTTCAGGCAGGAGTGGTGACTGAGAGGCCCCCAGGCACCTCAAACCAACACTGTCACTTCTAGTCACTGCTCAGCCCGGGTAATGCCATACCTGTCATGACAAGCACCAGCCACCTTAAGGCACCACACCTTTGCCTCTACAAAACATACCTTTGAAAAGGTATGAGCATAGCAGGAAGCAGTTTTAGGAGTTGCCAAGGGAAGCCAGCCTTGTCTATAAACAGCACAGAGACCATGAAAGAGAGCCCAAAGCCACAGATACAAGATGACTGTTAGCCCTGAGCACAAATAATTGTTCTACTTCCCGTTTATGGGTAAGGGCTGGAGAATGACATATTAAGATACAGTCTGACCAGGCTAAAATGGGTTTAGTTGTCAGCCTAAACCTGCCATCTGGTGTTAAGATATAGCAGATCACACCCCAGATGTGTTTCTTCAAACAAATCACATCTTTTTTCTCTCCTCCCCTCCCCTTTTTTTTTCTTTTCTGTAGAGAAAAGTGCTTGCCAAAGATACAAATCAGCTGAAGTTTATTTTAAACTAAAATCTCATGCTAATTTACTCAGCCAGATGAGTGTGTCATTTCACACACACACACACACACACACACACACACACACACACCAAAACAACCACTTTTCAAAAGTGGTATCTAGAGATGCTGAGCAGAAAATCATTTGTTTACTCCACGCATCAACCCTAAGAGGTTATCCTTAGTCATCTGAAAGCAGTTTCATCTAAAAAATGAAATGTTTCAGTGGAGGAGAGTTCCACAATCCCTACCCTGTTCTATATTTCTGTCTCTGTATCTCATTCCACAATTGGGGTGGGGAAGGGTTATGCAGTGCTATCATTTGCACCTCATTACACTGGGCTGGAGCTTTGAGAAAGCTGATATTCCCTCTAAATTTTTACAGATGCTTCTAGTTTACCAGTTCATGACTGCACTACTAGAAAAGACTTCCTGCCTCTAAACTGCTCGCTGGCATGTATGCTGAATTTCAAAATCCCTGAAAAAAGTGAACCTTTGTGGTGTTCTCTTAACTTTCCTTCAGGGGAGAGGAGGGTCACCTAAACCAAACCAAGCAAAACCTGGTTTCCCCCCACCCCCAGAGGAAAAGGGGATAAGGCTGAATCTCTCAGGAACTGTCCCTTTCTAACTACTAAACATACATTTTTGATTTGGAGACCACCTCACAAAACATTTATTATCAGAAAGTTATAGGTGGAAAGTGTTTCTCATTGGAAATCATGATTATGACACATTCAGTAATTTGTAGAAATAATTCAACCCCTGACAGCCTTTTACTTGAGTGAATGTGTGTGTGTGTGTGTGTGTGTGTGTGTGTGTATTCCCTTTTATTTCATTTGTGTCACTTGTAAAAACACCTTAAGACAGAGAAAAGGGACACTTTTGAAACTCCCACCCCTCTTTATTTGGTGGCCCCAGGGTTTTTCAAAGTTCAGGGCAGGTGACACTGGTCTGTTCTTAATCTTTACTGTTGTAGCCATGTTAAGGCAGATGACGAGGGACACAAATCCCCTGATGGAACTGAATGCATTCCAAGCTCCCCGACCCACTCAGAGCCATAATCCCCTGCAGCTGGATCTTACTTACCACCATGCACAGCTAATACATTTTTTAAAAGCTAGTCACTGGTGACAAATGTAAACTGGACAGAGCAGCTCCCCCTTCTCCCTGCCTTACTCCCTCACCCCTCAATCTTCCCCCATAACCCAGAGACTTGCTGTTTCTGTGATGGATAGGACCTGCCTTTTAGAACCACCAAGACTGTGCCATATAGCTTGCTCTAAGTGACTAGAAGGTTTTAAAAGCATCCTCAGCTGTCAGACTATAACAAAAACAACAAAAATGTCATCCTTAACACAAACATTTCACAACTGAGAAAATCCTATAAGTTGAGATTATCACTACCATACTGAATCCACTATTTATTTAGCTATCACATGCAAGCAAACTATTCTGGCCTTCTGGCTTCTTGACTGAATTAAGCTGGATGCCATCTTCTGAGACATTAAAAAAAAATAAGAGAATTTAAGACTTGAGAATATACGTGCCTGTGTGTGAACATGTATATGTTGGACCCCTTCAATTTTTTTTTTTACTTTTGGCAAAAACTCAACTGAAACATAGTAAACAAGTACCCTTTTATTGGTATAAATTTCACCATAGATTTTTGAGGATCCATTTAGAAAAGGAAACAGAGTGATCAAAATGGGACAATAGTTATGTTCTAAGTGAAATCTTGAAGAAGGAAAATAGGTAATCAATTATGAGAACAAACTAACCTCAAGATTAATGGAAGGATATCTGAATTAAAATGGTACAATACTCACATTAAGAAAAAAACATAACCTATACAATAATGTTGTGCAATACATTGAGATGGGGACAAGTTAGTCTCTTCATCTGATGCAGAGAAACCAAGGGTTAAGACATATGACTTTGGGGGATTTATTCTAGTTCTCAGATAAATGGCAGTAAGTGCTATGATTTAAGTGATATTACCAATTAGACTTGGAGATAGCTACCACAACACTGCCTACAACACTTAAATTGCATTAGGTTTAATTACTGCAAAGTTACATCTGGAGAGGGAAGCATAATTTTATAACCACTCTCAGCATTCTAACTTGAGCTCTGTCCCTGCATGATACATACTCGCCCAAGTAATTGAGGCCTTGAAAGGCACTACAGTTAATAATGTGTAACTAGCAGAAACAAGGAGACGTGACAAGCAGGTCTCCCTGAATTAAAAGTCACAACTCATTATGTGACCTCTCTGTGTCCTCCTACCCTGTCTGAGAACAGACTCTCCAAAGCAGTCTAGTGAACAGCCCCAGTAAGACCTATGCAACAGGAATTTGGCTAGGGATGGGAAAGAGAACACTGTACCAATGAAGAAAGTATCCAACATGAATCAAAGTGTTCAGCTAACTTTCTTGTCATCTGCCATCCAATTTCCAGAATCAAGGTAACACAGCCAACATGTGAGCAATTCAAATCAAAGGTAAAAACATAAACACTGTTATTCACAGTGACTCTAATGCCTGGAAAGTAAATCTAAAATATATTAGAATGACTGTGTATGTGCAAGAGAAGCCATGTAAAAGAAGGAAAATTAAAAGGAAAGGAGTTAAAAGACAACTAACTATGTGCACAAGCATTTAGAAGCATTTAGAAGAACATTCTGTGATACCACTAAAGGGACACGTGAAAAAAACATACAGTTCATAATATTTTTAAAGACTGAATTAGTATGGAAATACCCAAACAAAAAATGAAGTAAAGAAAATGGCCTCCTATGATCTGTAAATTTCAGAATTATGATTAAGGAGATGTTCATTTGGCTTAAATCTACATTCTGTCTATTCATACAAAAACTTGTATTAAGGCATGCTTGTATTTTTCATTTAGAAACTAAGATGTTAATACTTTCTAGAATTATCTATTATGTCAAGTCTAAATTCCCACATCAGCAAGTATATGTTCAAGCTATAAAGCAGTAAAAAAAAAAAAAACCTATAAAAATATAAAAACCTAAGCCTCGGGGTGAAAAACTGAATCATAACCCAAAGTGTGCATGTTACTTAAAATATGATTTTAAAAAATTAGCATTTAATTAATCGAATAGTAAATATTCTATAATTACACCCAACCAAAGCCATAGGCTGAGTAATCTATAATCCAACAGAACATATTATATTGATCACATTTCATAGAAAACCCACAATAAGCAACAAATTCTATTTTTCTGAATTTCCAGGAACTATTAATATTTACAAAAATCTAATTGACAAATTCTTATCTTTGAGTAAGCATAAATCCTTCCACTGACATGTATATAAAATGAATACTGTCTCTTTAAGTTGAAGGACCTGCTATAGTTAGGTATTATGAAGCCAAGAAAAAGTTCTGAAGTTTTAACTCTCAGGAGCAAACATTTTCTCCTTGTGAAGTAAACTCTGTTGAAAGACAGCAGACTACATCCCACCAGTAAAAACAGGAAAGTTTTCAGCCAGTGACAGCTTTGACTACAGAGCAAAAAAAAGTGTCATAGACTCACTTTATTAAACCATATGCTCATTGCCCTGTGAAGAAAGCAGGGTCACTAATTAGTTCATTCTGTGAAAGAAGCCCTTCCTGATCCCGTTGACTTTTGTCCCCCTGGTTAGCTCCAGCTATTTCTGTCATGCAACTTGAAAATCACTGGAGGGAGGAAGATCGCCATAACAACCGCTGAAATGATCTTGTGGAATGTGTCTAGTGGCACTGGAATAACCTGAATATGTGCTCCAGATGTGTCGGCTGTCAGGAAAAAAGTAAACACATCTGATGGACAGCGTATGACTAGATGGCCGCGCAGCGACTCTGGGCTGGAGGGGGAGGGCTGGGTGTGCCCGGACCAGGGTGGGCCAGGTCAAGTCAGCAGGAGCCCTTCCAGTGTCTAGCTACAGGAGGACCCAGAACCTGGCCTGAGGCTGCGGAGGACTGAGCACCACTGTTCCTCCCGCGTCCCTCCCCAGAGCGGCCTCTGCGAATTTCCGTCTGGCACAGACTTGTGAGCACTGGGGAGCAAACTAAAACATGAATGCTGAGAGGAAGGGGGAAAGGAGAGGACCGGGCTCAGGATGCTTTCTGTCTTAAATATTATTGGCAGCACGTTTCTGAAGCATTCTCTCTCCAGGGGCAAGCTGTCCCAGCTCCCACACTCCCCGTACCAAATGATTGGGGGTGGTTTTTGTTTTTGTTTGGTTTGGGTTTTTTTTTTCTCCCAGTATGCATAGGTTGAAGACTTTTTATTAGGTGACTGAGTGATTACATTCTCAATATCCATGTTGTCTTTTTTGATGGTTGTGTTGTTCTACAGACTTTCACAAGTTGGGCAAGTGGGTTGGTTCCCTAACTCAAAATATTTTTTTAAAGTATTTTCTTAATGAAATACATACAAACGACTAGAAAACATGATATAAGCCAAAACACATTTTCACTTTATTTCCTATTCTCAGGAGTGTTTGCAAAGAGAAGGATTTATATCTGTGCCTAGTGTTAATGTTTCACAAACTAAACAGAAATTCTATAAACATCTAGCACACAGTAGGTAGCAGTTGACTATATGCTGAATCAAATTAATTTTTAATGTGTAAGACTAAATGGTACTTTGTTTGTATGTAGAACACATATAAATAGTGGCAGTGATTACTTTTAAAAAAAACTAAGTAACCAGGTTTAAAAAGACTTAAGAAAAATAAATGGGAAGTTTATTTCCCCAGGAGAACAAAAAATGCCTCCCTAAAGAAAATAGGAAATGCCATATCAACACTATAAAGTACACAAATCACCTACTTACTTGTGAATCCCTATTTTAATGCCTACTTCTGTTGCAATAGGTTGTACCATGAGACATGTGTTGGAGAATATATATAAAAATATTCAGTATAATCTTCCCATAAATGCTTATATTTGTGAGAAAAGGCTACAAAGGTTTGTGCAGAAATTTAAACTCTATGTCAAACGTTTTTCAAGCAATATATTCCAGATTTTCTTTTTTAAAAAATCTGTACAATTTTATTTCAATAAAAATATCAATGGATTTCCAACATGGTCTAAACAAAGGACAAAACTGCTCTGGAGGACAATTATAAGTTACAACATTAGTATTTAAAGTTCTTTAAATTGTTTAGGCTTAGCATTTGTTAGAACTAATAAATTATACCACCACAGTTAAAGGTAAGGCGGCATTCCCTGGTACTATCATTCAAGGTGACTGCCAACTTAGGATATAATTTGATTTCTAAGCATCTAAATCCATCTTTGTCCTTTGGTAAAACTCATTTAGTGACTCAGAATCTTAGAATAGATCACCAAAGGGAGAGAGGACAGCAGGGTAAACCACAAGAAATTATTATTTGAGAGCAGGAAATGAAAAAGATCTTCAGTTCACTCTTTACCCTGTAATTCACACATTTAAACTGGCAAAGGAAGACCCTCAAGATGTTTAGAGGCTAGCAGACTTAAAATATGAAGAAATGGGTGAAACACAGACTGAATAGCACTGCCTTCTAGAAATTGGATTCCACTAGCAGCTGGCTGAATGAAGCCAATAACAGATTCATGGTTGTGGAAAATGTTTCATCCTCAAAATGAAAACATTGTTATTTCCTTGTAACAGAAACTGTACTTCTTGACAAGTTAGACAACCTAAAATAATCATTGCCAAGATCAAATTTATAAAATTTGTTGGCAACCTCTTAAAGAGAAATAATCTGAGTTTTTGCAATTATTTGTAGAGCATATTTTATTATTATTCCAGTCTAATCTAGCTTCCCTACCAAATTAAAAGACTTCAAAAAGGGCTGACAAGATTTCCAAATAAAAAGCCAAATATTTAATAGCTTTTATAAGCCAAAATTGTAGATGTACACATTCATACAATGAACTATACCAAAAATCTAAAGATGGTGAGCTTCAATGAGCATTTTCAATCATTAAGAATTTTGTGCATTCAAACTGCCAATATATTTGTATTTATTTGTGTGGCCATTTCTTATCTAGCCCCTATTTCTAATACAGCTAATTTTTGTTTTAAAAAAAGAAAATGGCAAATAAAAAAACTAGGTATTACAACAAATTCAGAATAATAATTTTTGTTGAGAGATTTTTGTTTTGTTGCTATTCTTGTTTGTTTTGCTATTAAAGATCAAAAGATTAGAAAGGAAAAAAACAGACTTAATGTCAGAAATATGTTCTAAAATTATGATAGTTTTAGGAACAGATTTGGTGGTTGAGTTCTCACAATTTATAAACTCAACTTGTGGCTGAAATCAAATTTCATACATGTATTCTGCATACGTCCACTGTGTTTGTTAAAACTCAATGTTCTGCTGATGGACTGTTTCTCAAGCCATCACTTCTCTTAAACAGTATCACACAAGCTGTACCAACCTCCATACAGATTCTCCATAATGCTTCTATTTTATGTCACAAGACAAACAATGGCAATGGTTATAACATACAGACTACTGCCTATGTTAAACCATCAAGCAACATCTAATAAACTTTAGAGAGTATGTTAGCAATTCTTTATCATTCTCTATAGCATTAATAATAACAAGGAAGCTAGAAAAGTTTAATAGTTAAGTCGAGCACCGGTGGCTCACGCCTGTAATCCTCGCTACTCAGGAGGCTGAGATCTGAGGATCACGGTTCAAAGCCAACCCGTGAGACTGTTATCTCTAATAAACCACTAGAAAACCAGAAGTGGCATTGTGGTTCAAGTGGTAGAGTGCTCACCTTGAACTGAAGAGCTGAGGATCCAAGCCCAGAGTTCAAGCCCCATGAACAACCAAAAAAAAAAAGTTTAATAGTTAAGAAAACACAACAAAAAGAAAGAGGACAAACAGTAAGCTAATCTATTCAAATTCCAGCTGGCTATGAGTAAATGCATGTAATGCTGTTTCCCAGCTGTACATTTTAAGTGTCTATGTAAGTAGATGTCATTCACCTGATACTACTTCATGAGCAGAAACAAAAGAAAATTACAGTGATGAATGAAATAAAAATCTAGATTTAAAATGTGATTTTTCTGAACATGTTGACGAAAACAACATGGACTCTTGAAAATAGTATTTGAAATGGTATTAATGAGAACTCTATCCTGAGCCTTTATTAAAACTATAAGGAAGTCTTTAAAGGTGAAATATGGAGCTATTACATGTGCTTAAATGCCAAAAGGAAAGAATAAAATCCAGAAGGTCCTTTTAGGTCATTGTCATGTGTCATGCTATCAAGGGAAAAGGAGCCGTGAAGCAGCAAAGAATCCCAAAGAAAAGGCAATCCATGAAACAGAACAAATTATGTTCTGCCCAATTTTAGAGGCCTAAAAGATTCCCTGTCAAGAACACAGCTTTACAATTTGATCTGTTTACTATAATGTCATCAATTTAGGCAAGAATTCCTGAAGCCTTCCTTCCATTCATATCCGGACTATAAAACAAGTTAGTCAATGAATCTTAACTCCAGCTTTTACAATTTTCTCAAGAAGCCTGTGAAATTCTCATGACAAAACATAACAACACACATTAATTTCTAAAATAAGTATTTTCCACACAATATTTACAGGGGAACAAGATGTAGAGAAAGAATAGATCAAACCTGAGGAAAGTCCTTTAATATGAACTCCTTTATAAAAGCAAAAAATCCATCTTATAGAAGTTCATTGACTTGACCAACATCTCCCAGCTATGTATCTAAACAACTCAAATAAAAACCCTCCTGACAGTGAGTCACTTCCTACAAATCTACCCTTCTCTTGCTACAGCCAACTTCTCTCCCCAACTTTAAAATGACAACTGATCTATTCATCAGGTGATAAATTCTCTCTCAGAAGCTCTCTGCCTAAAAGAAGAGGGCCAAGATTAACAAAGAAAGCTAAACACATTCTCCTGGACAATTTCAACATTCTGTCTCTATAAGCACTTTTACCAAGACTGTTAAAAAGTGAAGAAAATACCCACCTGAATTTGAACTTCATTCACTCCCAAGCAGTGAAATGCCAAGAAGAAAGGGGCGGGGGTGGGGGGGAGAGGAGGGTAGAGAGGATAAAGATTAAGAAGCTAATCACTCTGGAGTCATTAGCCTCAGAGTAGTAATGACTGTTGACAATATTCCTTTATTGTTCCTGTATCTTTATTTCACTAAACACAAAGGGCAATCTTTTGCATTATGGTTTTGTTCAATGTTATTGTGCCTCCAGGCCCATCATGGGATCCTAACATGCTAGAATTAGCTGATTGCTTAGCTTTTTACCATAAGGAATCATTATTACTGTACATGGGACAAGTGATGATATCCTCTGGCTCTAAAAGGTCTAAATCCTGCTTAAAACTTTCAATCAACTCCCATTTAACAAGAGGTACAAGCTCATCCCTATCCATGGTCTGACTCTAGCTCATCAGCCTTACCTCATTGTATTCTCTCTGTATCACCTACAATGGCTTCAATCAATACAAGGTCCCATGCTTCCTTCCATCTCAGAGCTTACCTGCTTTTGTAATACCCAGTGCATTACCTTGAAGCAACACTGATTTCTCCTCATCCTTTTACAGCTCAATCGCCTTTCAAAGAAGTCTTCCCTAACCCCACAAACTACATTTGATGATCCATTACTTGTATTTTGAGATTCTGAGTAAAACACAATTTAGCAAATTGGGAAGTTCAAAAGAAGTTTGACTGGAGTTAGGGATATAGTTCAGTTGGTAGAACACTCCACCAAAAAGAAATAGAGACAGAGACAGAGAGACAGAAAGACAGAGACAGAGAGAAGGAGGGAGAGAAAGAAGGGGAGGGAGGGAGAGAGGGAGGAAGAAAAAGAAAAAAGAGAAAGAAAAAACACCAAAGTTTGTCACCAGTTTCAAAAATCCTTTAAAGCAAAATAACATTGCTATTTGTAGTATTTAACTTCCACTACACAAAGGAAGAGTTTGACGGCATAAATGTATAGATCTCTCCATATTCGCTTGTTAGGGCCAATATTCATTTATTAAAAACACTTAAAAAACCAATCAATATTGCTAAAAACTGTGTGGCCACTTTATTCTTTTCCTCAAATTATTTACAAGGAGTGGAAGCTGCAGAAAAATGAAGAAACAAAAAAACCAAAGCTTTGTGTTAGACTAAGTCAGGTACTTACTAGCTGCCTGAACTTAAACAATTCTATGTTCTCACAGCCCATTCATTCTTTTGATCTTTTTTACTGTTGGGTTGGTTCTTTTCCATTCTTTTTTTTTAAATTATAAAGGTGATGTACAGAGGGATTACAGTTACATAAGTAAGGTAATGAGTTCATTTGTTTTTGAACAGTGTTGCCCCCTCCCTCATTTTCTCCTGCTTTCATTATTTTGTAGAAAAATAGCATTTTCCTTAGAGAATTCAGAAGACAAGTCTGGAAGCCAATGTGTATACTCTTAACTATTACAATCACCATTTTACCACTTGCCCTTACCACCTAAATGATATCTCTCCTCATGTGTTTCTAAACTCCCTAAAAGTAGAAGAATTTTAGATGGGCCAGGCCTAATCCTAGCTACTCAGGAGGCTGAGATCTGAGGATCAAGGATCAAAGACAGCCCAGGCAGGAAAAGTCTGTGAGACTCTTATCTCCAATAAGCCACTCAGAAAACTGGAAGAGGTGCTGTGGCTCAAGTGGTATAGCACTAGCCTTTTGCTGAAGAGCTCAGGGACAGCGCTCAGGCCCAGAGTTAAAAACCCTGCTACCGACAAAAAAAAAAAAAGAATTTTAGAAGGCTTTTTGTTTTGTTTTGATTCTAATTCCCTATCACTAAACACCAGAGATGTTAATATCTGTCCTATAGAAAATAAACACTCATTGCTTGCCTAGCATGCATGAGACCCTGGGTTCAATTCCTCAGCACCTCATAAGCAGAAAAAGCCAGAAGTGGTGCTGTGGCTCAAGTGGTAGACTGAAGAGCTGAAGAGCTGAGGGACAGTGCCCAGGCCCATTTCAGGCCCCACGACCGACCAAAAAAAAAAATGTACTCATTGCCTTATTCATATAATTGTAACCCCCTGTATAGCATCTTTACAATAAAACAAAAATTTTTAAGAAGTTTTTAAATGAATGGATTTAAAAAACAAAGGCAGTGCTTCATGGAATAGGTCTCCCCATTTCCACTGTCAGTTTTGTTTCAAAGGAGATACTGGTAATCCTACAATTCTCGTTTTTGTGTATCTAGTTACTGTTCTTGCACAAAATTTAGTGTTCCTTGATAGAAGTCTTCGCAGATTCCCATTGAGTGACTTAAGAAAATTGAAGTCCAGCTGGGAGTGGTGCTGCATACATATAATCCCAGTAACATAAGAGGCACAGTCCCACAGACCCTGATCAGAGACCAGCTCCAGGCAAAAGCAACCCTCTATCTGAAGAAGAAAACAAAGAAAAAAAAAAACCTGGCTGGGGATGCAGCTCAAATTGCAAAGAAAGTGCAAAGTGCTAAGCCCTGAGTTCAAACTCGAAGACCACTATCACCACCACCCCAAACTAGAAAAAAAAAACAGTCTATTCAGTAAATCTCTTTCATTTATTTTGGCTTCATTACACTACTACCAAAACCTTCATGCCATTGTTCAAAAGAACTAAATTACTGAGTATGTATCATCAACAGCCCTGCACAGATGGAAAAACAATGCATATGGATGAGATGTCAGTAACAGCAACTTCATATATCAGCAAACAGTGCCTGCTTTTTCTGTGTTGTCAAATTGTTTGATACTTCAGTCAGACTGATTTTAAATATATCACCAAATGTTTGATTTCTCTGTTAAGCATTGTTTGTAAACACTACATGTAACAATTCATTTGATCCTCACTCTTATAACCCTGAGTTAAGTACTTCAGTAAGCTGCCTTCTTCATGGATTTATGACATGTGGTTTCTGACCAAGCATGGCCAAAAATAAGAATGCATTTTTAAAAGTCAAAAGAAATTCTAAAACATTTTTTAAAATTCCTGCACACCACACATACTGCTCGGCTCACTCGATGTGGAAAAGGTTTCCTTCAGTTCCATATTCTCTTCAGTTGTGTCTAAATTATGACGTGATCTATTGAGTTATTTCTTTTAATATTGTGAAAATCTACGGGGCCCAAAAGGCAAATGAATGTGTCTAATTGAAGTGATAAAGTGAAAATTTTTGATCTTTTCAAAGGTGACAAGTAGTAAATAGTACAAGAAAAAGGAGTCAAGTGTCAGCAGTACAGCACTGAACTCTGCATCCCGAATATTCACAGCTTTTCCTCAAATGGGGTCTCTTTGAAAGCATATCCCCATGGATGCTAAAGATCTACTGTATTCTTATCTTTGATTCACAAAAAAGGAAAGGGAGTCCGCACTGCATTTTTACTTACAAAAGTTCTCTTTTCTTTTGTTTTTGAGTTGTTGGTCGTGGGTCTTGAACTCTGGGCCTGGGCGCTGTCCCTCAGCTCTTCAGCTCAAGGCTAGCACTCTACCACTTGAGCCACAGTGCCACTTCCGGTTTGCTGGTAGTTATTTGGAGATAAGTCTCATGGCCTTTCCTGCCCGGGCTGGCTTTGAACTGCAATCCTCATATCTCAGCCTCCTGAGTTGCTAGGATTACAGTGTGAGCCACTGGCGCCAGGCCACAAAAATTCTTTTACCTACCATCTACTTAGCAGGAAATTAATATGAGTAAGCCATTTCTGGTATCACAATCTAAATATGAGACTCAAGTCTCTTGCCAAAAGTCCACATTTAAGTTAGAAGAGGTTTAGGAAGACTTGGTGTGGGGAAATTGTATTGTTATCTTCCTAGACTTACAGTTTTGAGACACCCTAATAGAATAAAGCTTTCAATTGTAGGGAGACCTCAGCACCCATCCTTCCCAGTTATGAATCCTGGCACTGGAAAGCTATTTCACTCCACTCGGCAGGCTGCAGTACATAATTATTTTCATCTGGTTATAACACAAGGTGGTGAGTTTAATCTCTAAAACCCTACAGGGATTGTTCTTAGCAGTTTTAGAAATTGCCTCTCAGTTATAAATGCACCTCACAGCAAGATGGTCCTGATAATGGTTCCCAGATTAGGATTTGAGGGGACCAAAGGCATGGTTCCCTCCTCTACATAATTTCCGTTCTTTTGTGGGCTGAGAACGTGGTCATTCACAGTATCCTCATGGCCCTGCTTTCAAAAGCAATTTCTTCTGATCTGAACAAAGAAATAGAGGCCTTATTATTTAAAAGTTATAGTTAGTAAGTACTATTTTCTGGAGTTAAATGAGTGTGTGTGTGTGTGTGTGTGTGTGTGTGTGTGTGTGTGTGTGTGTGTCTAAAATAGACCATCAGTAACATATTCTTTAAAAATCATGATATGGCCATCAATATGAAGTAAACTCTCATTTAACCTTGATTTTCTTCAACTTTTGCCTAGCTTTTCCATCCAGAAAAAATGTCTCAAGAACCAATTCAAGAACATAACACCTAATAAGCCCTCACCAAAGCCCTCAAGAATTAAAAAAAAAAAAAAAAAGCCTGCAATTCTAGCCACTTGGAGGCTTAGATGAGGAGAATTGAAGTTTGAGGCTAATCTGGACAAAAAGTTTGAGACCATCATCTCAACCAATAAAAATTTCAGCTATACAGGAAGCACGTGGTAATACATTCAAACTCCAGTGCTTCTGCTTCTTCTTCTGCTGCTGCTGCTGCCGCTGATGATGATGATGATGATGATGACAATGATAATGATGATAATGATGATGATAAAGAAGAAGATAAGGAAGAGGAGGAAGAATCAAGAAGAGAAGGAGGAGGAAGGAGGAGAGGAGGAGGAAAAAGGATATTTTGTTAGTCAAATGTTGAGTGGTCACTTTTAAAATTAGGACTAAAAAAAAATCCCAGAAAGTACATCTGTCTAATCATTTTTCTTATACTCTGTTATTAAAGCCAACTTCAAAGAAAAAAGAAAGAAAATAACATGCTAACAATGACAAGTACATGTCTAAAAACTATTCAGCTTATATGCATTAAAAAGATTTGGGCTCTGCAAAAAAAAATCCTTACATACTATAAATTTCCTCCCATTGTATTAGTGTATAAAGTGGAAGATATTATAGATATTTTTTGCCAGTAGTGGGGCTTGAACTCTGGGCTTGGGCACTGTCCCTGGGCTCTTCAGCTCAAGGCGCATGCTCTACCATTTGAGCCACAGCGCCACTTCTGGTTTCCTAGTCGTTTATTGGAGGTAAGAGTCTCACTGACTTTTCCTGTCTGAGCTGGCTTTGAACCATGATCCTCAGATCCTAGCTCCTGAGTAGCTAGGATTACAGGTATGAGCCACCAGTGCCCAGCTATAGATAAATTCTTTTTTTGTGTGAAAATACCATACAGAGGATTACAATTACATGGGCAAGGAAATGAGTACATTTCTTATCAAGCATTGTTGCCTCCTCCTTTGTGTCCCCTTCCCATCCCTTCCCATCCCCCCCATTTCACCCCCTCTCCCCAGCCAAAGTTGTAAAATTCATTTTTCGACATAACGTCTTGTACATCTCATTGTTGCAATATCCCTATTTAAACAATTTGTTTTTTCCCTTCCCCTCCACAAATTATACCAACATCAAATACAGTGAAAACAGGGGTTATACCGTGGAGGACATACAAAGCAATAGATAAATTCTTAATAAATATTTTTAAGTACAGTAATAAAAGGTTTTCAAATTTTTGCTTTCTTTTTTCCTCATAGTTGTGAAAATTGAAATATTATGAAATATCATCTTAGTAGCCATAATTCTACCAGACTCTCAGAATGTCCTTGTGGCACTGAGGACTTCTTCCCTTTGGCAGCCCCAAAGGCAATGCTTGGTATAAAAGAGGTCATTGAGTGACACTTGCAGCAAGAGATAAATTAACCTTCAGAATTGTAGAATTTCAACAATTATCACACTGATCTTCCCAGAAGGCAACAGATTGTACTTCTTAGTTTTGGGGTGTTCTAGACAAGTTTAGTTATGTCACTGCAAAGACGAAGAATCAGAACATCAGAGCCTCAACTTGCCTAAGACTAGCCTGATCTTAGGTTAGGCAATGTACTCTACTATACCATCACCTCTATCTCAACAATGAAAACACTCAGAGGCACAAATCTTCTACTTTTGTTACTTTTCTCTATTTTACAGTTCATAGAGTAAAAACACCATTAGTAGAAGATACCAGATTATTCAGATGCCAAACCCTAACAAGATCCCCTACAGACCTTCGTGGCTACACAAGTTGGAGAGTTAAAACACCAGATGGTTTGGTCCACTTAAAATAGGCCCACATAATACTATATTCACAAGTGTCAACCTACTAAATATTTTTAACCAAAATTGGGACTTTTTTCATGCCCAGAACTCTGACAGTATGATTCTAGACAGACTTTTAGAGCCAAACGAATGCAAAGAAATCACCACACGAAGAGACAGAAATCTACGAGGCCAGCCTGGGCATAAAATTTTGTGAGACTCTTTCACAACCAGGATGCAGTGGTAAACATCTTCCACCCACAGCATGCACAAGTGGAAAAATGGCAGTTCAGGCCAGCTTGAGAATAGTGAAATTCAATTGCTCTATTTTTCAATGTAGACATTAAAAAATAACCAATTATGCTCTATCTATCTATTTTAGTGTAGATATTTAAAAATAACCAATAAATCCCACCACTAGAGGATCATGCCTGCAATCCTAATTACTCCAAGAGGCTGAGATCTGCAGAATCACTGTACAAAGCCAGAAAAATCTGCAAAACTTCATCTATAATTAACCTGCAAAAAGGAAGATTGGAGTCATGGCTCGAGTAGAACAGTGAGCAAGCACAAACCCCTGACTCCAAAACCCAGTGCTATCAAAACAAAAATCCTCATCACCACAGAACATATTATGGTTGCCTGTATGAACTAAAAGATAGAAAATCCAACTTTATTTCTGATTCTCCAACTTAAGACTTCAAAGTAGGTATATGCCCTTCACCTGATCTTCCTCAGCAGGGTAGTTCAATGTTGCTCTTAGGTAAAGTAGTATCTCAACTATAAATTCAATATTTATGGAATACATATCCTATACCAAGATGATGCTAAGCTTTGTGATTCTAATATATCAATGAGTCTTGCCTATGGGACAATATTAATGTGACTGAGACAAATTCAAATAATTTGAATACAAAAAGACTATTGTACTAAACTATGCATTAAAATGTGGTTGCTACCCATAATTTCTAAGAAACACACATGAAGGAAAGCTAGTAATTTCACTAGTCAGTAGAGTTGCGCTAACATGTTAGCTTTTTGTAAGTCCTTCTAGTAAAAACACTGATATATAAGTCACTAAAATGGGAATTTTCTAACACTGTAGATTAAATCTGGAAACTTAAGGATCCTTTTCCTTAAAGTTAAGCAATAATTCCCCAAAAGTCTGTAAGCATAATATATACATGAAAGCAATTTTATTTGTTTTCATTGCTGAGACAATCATAACTAGCAATAATTACTAAGGCTCTTCTAGTTATATTAGGTATTGATACAGTGAAAGGCATATGACATAACCCTTTTTCAAACCTATCTTCCATGTGATACTAAACACAGCCCAATATATGGCTACATTTTGAATGGTACCCAAGAATAGAAATAAATTCCCTACAGCAAATATTAAGCAATAAGAAACATTTAATTAGCTGTGGTTCATTAGATGAAGGGATTCATCCAGTCTGATTCACACAGATCTAAAGGTTACAAAGGAACCTTACATGAGTCTGCTTACACCATGCTGTGAGCCTCGAGCTCTGCCAGCTACCATCTTGTTCCTTCCTATATGCTACCAAGATATACCTCTCTGTTAAGCATCTAGCCTGTTTCTCTCAAAAATACAAAGGCTGGTAAGATTCACCAGACTCTACAGCAAAGAAAAATGTAATCTCTAATATACAAAACTTGAATTAGAAAGGATTTATAAATTGACTAGTAAAAGATGTGATGCATGCCTGAAAACATGCATGCACCACCAATATAGGTATAAAAATTGCTGTGCTGTTCACCAGAACTCTTTCTCAATGTCCCAAAGCAGTCTATGCATTCCCTTCTCAAGTAACCATTACCCAATCCATCAACACTGCCTGAAAGATGAAAAGTTTTCCATCTTTAAGTTAGTCTACTCTTCAGATAGAAAGTGTTACACAAGTTACAAAGAGCTAATCAGTGACAGTCTGGGGTCGAAAAAAGCCAGACTTTTGCCTTCTGGTCCACAACACACAAAGCCTATCTGAAATGTTTATCATATACACCTTAATTCTTACCATTCTTCAAAGCTTCTGTGTTTTAATCATTAATCCTCTTTGAAACCTCATTTTGGCAGCCAAACAACTTCCTCTTCATTTTTCTTTTAGAGAATTTCAATGTCCCTAGCACAAAAAAGTACTCACTATTGTTTAGTATCTATGCAGTCAATGAATGCCCAGTGAACCTGGCATTTCCTTCTTACACCATGAACTGTCATTCAAAAGTCCATTCTACAACTTGATGTTGTTTCTATTTAGAAGTATTCACATTATTTTAAAAGAATAATAATAGTAATTCTCAGCCAAGAGCCAGTGGTTCAAGACTGTAACCCTTCCTACTTTGGAGGCTAAGATCTGAAGATTTGGTTTGAAGCCAGCCTGAGCAAAAAACAAATCCCCCAAGACTAGCAAAAACAAAAAAAGGACTGGAGGTGTGGCTCAAGTAGTAGAGTGCCAGCTGTGAGTGTGGAAGCCCAGGGAAAGATGCAGAGCTCAAGCTCTGGTACTAGCAAAGAAACAAAAAAGATAAATCTTTAAAGTCATGATGAAAAAATATTGCAATGGTCATGTTTTTTCTAAGAGTAACATTTGTGGCAAACACTAAGATGAAAGAATTTAGATAATGAGACATAACAAAAGCTGAAAAGAATGACCAGGTCAAATGACTAAAGAAAGCTGGCATTACTAGGCTTATCTCCAGCCACAAAACTACATGTAATAATGTTTATGAATCTGACACCAAATGAATACTTAAATCACATTTAATTCAGTTCTATTTTTAAATGAGCTGAGATTGCTCATCAGAGAAGCGTTACCACAAACATGTATATTCTCCCATTGAGCAATTTCCTTATTACTTTTTAAATACCATAAAACATTGCAGCTTCTACACAGTAGGCAGTTCTAACTGTACACAGTAACTTTACTATTTTAAAAAATCAGCTTTTTAAAAATTGAAACTTCACAAGTTCCACCACTGTAGCCACAACTAGGAAAATTCGTATTTCTGTTGTTCTTCCAATTCATTTAAACACTCTACTTAGCAAGCAGAAACAACTCGACAAACCATATTCTTGGCATATAAGAACAGGTGACATAAGTTAGTGGGCATCTAAGGATTATAAAGTCCTTTTTTAAAACACAGAAATAAACCTTAAAGACAGTCTAATTGAGTTTATTTCATTTCAGATACTGTACTGGTCCTTACCAAAGCTACATCTTAATTGATTCTTGATCCAATCTTAAACAATGGCAGTTACTACCATCACACTGAAAACTGAAAAGTGAAAATTCTGGACCTTAACAAATTTCTCACAAGATTCAAACTCAGAACTTTGTGACGCAGATGTTTTCTGTCCTATACTACTTATGCTGCTTCCTGGTACACTATAAATATTTAAAAAACATCTGCAAAAATGGCAAAGAAATCGCAATTGCAACTGATTTCCTCAAAACACATATTTATTCTGCCTAAACAGCATATTCCTCACATTTCAAATCAAGACATCAAAAGCTAATTAAGTCCATCATAAGATATGTATATGTCATTTAAAATAACAATGAAACACTTATGATCCCTAACTAGTTTACCTCACTGCAGTGTTTATTGTATCTGTTCTGAAATCAAAAATACAAAATTTGAAAATGTTTAAAAGAAAACATAAAATGTGTCAAAGCGATAAAATACTTCAAAATAAAAGGTCAACAAAAAGATACTCATGCAGGATGGCTACCCATTGCCAAAGATGTACCTCCCAAACTTTCATCTGCAAAACATTACTCAATACACATGTTTTAAAGATTGAAGTCTGTTTTGCCTTACTTTACTTACCTTAACATATGAGCCTATATTGTGCTTTTATATCTTGTACAATGTGAGTAGACTAAACTAATGAGGGAACTCTCTCTTACAAACTGGCACCACTGCTTCCAAATTTGTTCATACAGATGCAAATTTGATACTTTCTATATCAATGATAGGGAAAAGCAATTAACAAAACTAAGAAGTTTGGAATTCCACTTGTTAAGTTACAATCACATATATAATATATATATATAGAGAGAGATTCTTTTAAAAAATGTGTTGTGAGGTGGGAGTTCTGAGGGACAAGAGAGTCCTAATTTTATACTACCCGCCTCTTTTTTTTTTTTTTGGTATTTCAGTAATTATTCAATGATTCCTAGTAGTAATCATATTGATAGACAAACCCACACTGCTGAATGTAAAGCAATCTGGACACGGTAGTATCATGGACCTGCTAAATAGCAGACTTCCCCCAATTCATTCATTTGTGGGGAAAAAAAAACACCTACTAAGATTTCCAAATATCCTATGGAGGTAGTAGCACCCCTGATTTAGAATTCAAACAAAACTTAACACCTCCTGCACCTACAGATTTCAGTCTACTAACAAGTGGGAAGCTGCTCCTATCAAGCAGGCTGGGAGCCAACCTTGTCATGTACTACCAGAATGCCCCATATTTTGAAATAACCCTTTCTCTTATGATGCAAATTTCTGATTTCTACCATGGCTTATTCATAAAACCAGGTACACCTGCAAAATTTGACTAATGCCACTAAGAGAAATGGTCATTTTAAAATAGGAAAGATCTTTTTCATTATTTAACACCTGCTTTGAATATCAAGTCTTCAAGTTAGACAGCTTTGATATGTAACTTTTTTTTTTGGTCGGTTGTGGGGCTTGAACTCTGGGCCTGGACACTGTTCCTGAGCTCTTCAGCTCAAGGCTAGTACTCTACCACTTGAACTACAGTGCCACTTCCAGTTTTCTGGCGTTTTATTGGAGATAAGAGTTTCATGGACTTTCATGCTAGGGCTGGCTTTGAACCGCAATCCTCAGATCTCAGCCTCCTGAGTAGCTAGGATTACAAGCATGAGCCACCAGCACCGGGAGATACATAACTTTTTAACTGTAACAAGTCATAAGATTAGAAAGAAACCACTCAGAGTTCAGCTTTCAAAAGACAGAAATCGCATCAAAAGTCTAATTCCCAGATTCCAAATGTGAAAAATCAAGTTCAATGCTTTGTATACTTGAATTGCCTTATGACAGAGACAATGCACATTTTAAAGGAAAAATTTTTAATAAAAATAAAAGGAAATACAATATAAAGTTTATAAAGGTACAGTTATGTTTGAACCAATATTAAAGAGTTTTAACTACAGCAAAAGAATGAAAGAAAAGAAATCCAAGATTTTCAGTATTAAATTTTAAACAATTATCAATAATAGTATTTTTTCATTACTTTTTTAAGCAAAGCCCCCAAAAGCCTATTTATTAATGTCACTGTGTTTCTCACTTTAATAATATTTAATTGCCACTAATTCTGTGGCCTATTCTTCCCCAAGTTCTGACTAGACTCTCTTAAGTTCCCAGAACACAATCATGAAACACAGTACAACGCTAAATACCACAATCTCTCACCAGCATTAACTGCTCCCAGTCCTAAGACTTTAATTTCCACAAGGCTGCAGCTCAAGACTGAAGACTTGGTAAAGTTTTCTTTTAGCACGCATGGACAAGGACCACATATTTTCATACATGCTGGTGCATATAACAAATTGTTTGCTACCCTAGTCACAAGCATGTCCAAGGCAGAATTTCTAAATGTCTGTAAAAATTCTACTCAATGTGTTTTCACAGAATAAGCTCCAGTGTTTTAAGAACAATCCTGAAGATTAAGTGACCAAAGAACCAGAAGATCTACTAGCCAGTCTTTTGAAAAGCTCTGAGTAAAAACACTCCTGTACAAGTTTGCTATTACATCACATCACAAGTTCCAATTCACAGATAAAATATCTCAGTCACAACTGCAATGTCAGTATTTATGTCAAATTACCAATTAAAATACATGCACTCGGAAGGACAACTACAACTCTTCTGCTCTGAAAGTACACTATGTGCAAAATATAAAGAAGGTGATATATTTTAAAGGTGATATATTTTAAATACTAATATCTGTTCACAGTTTCAAGATGCTTGATTTCTATAATAGGTCCTTCAGATAAAACTAAATGCTAAAAATGCATGCTGCGGTAGGTCTACTTTCCAATTACTAGAAGTAAGCATACAAGAGATATAATTAGTTATGACACTAGGACAAGCATACGTGTTTCAACACATACGGAGTTTAGAACCAAGTTTTTGGCATTATATGACAGAGTCCTTAAACCAAAGACTCAAAGAAGGGTTACAGAGTATATGTATATATCCTTTTTTAAATTTGCCACATCAAAATATTTCTTTTAACTTATGTGAATATTTTGATTTGTTTAAACATCTCTTTAAAGATTTTTTCAGGGAGAACTTGCTCTCATTGAGCCTACATTATGTATAAAGGAAGCTGTCTTTATAGAATTCATTTAGTTAAAAACTAAAATCACCTTCCAAAGAAACTGCACTCTGTCCAAACACATTTTGATAGTTCTAGTCATAGGGATTTTTTAATCAAGACTAAAATATTAAATCCTAAAACTAAAATACATAAGACAATATAATTCTGACATGTAAAATTCAATCTGGATATATGAAAGAACTCCAAAACTATAACTACTTAATCACTAAAACATGAAACTACTGTTTCATGCATGTTTATTAGAATAATTTATTCATTGATAAAATCAGAAAGATGAAAAATATCAAAATATATCTGAAAGTCTAGAATATAATGAACAGGTATGTCAATAGTTGATTAGTATGAGTCAGCTCATATAAGGGGCACATTCAGGTAGCTGAAGAGACAAATTACACATATCCACAAGAAAATAGAAATTTCATAAGAAACTTCTGCATTCAATTTCCAAAGACTGAAACAAGAAATATTTCAAACATTTCCCTTTTAGACAAGTCTTGGTTCGGACAGAATACTTAAGTGAAATGCATGATACATTAGCTTATAAAAATACAAGTAGAAAGGGCTGACATTGTCCAAAAAGAAATGTATTCATTATCTGACTTAAATAACAATAACACCTTTCAGTACATCACCTTTATAACAATAAAAAAACAAAAATTTTTAAAAATACAATAAAACTATGTCTTAAAGATATCCTAACACACCCTAATATACAAAAGGGTTAACTTTTTTTCTTACTATCTTATGAAATATAAATTTCTTTTTCTGAGAAAGTGAAGACCAAAAACTTGTTTTTTAATATAAAGATACAAACCATTAAGGCGAAGAAATGGCACCCTAAAAAGGAAGATTTCCAATCTAACAAGTCTCTGTCTCCAAAAAATTATAATATTGTTCTCAATCTACAAATGAAATTCCAGGGTGATATCAAGTGTAGTGAAGAGGAGGTATTGTGAATGGGTGTTGGAAACATAAAGCTTGTAATTAAGTGCATTCTCCAGTACAATAATCTACCCTGGAACAAGATAAAACATTCAGAACTTATTCAACATAAAGCAGTTAGACCTTATACTCCCACAGGAGTTACAGCACATGGCAATGAATTATGAACCAAATCCTATCTTATAGGCCAAATGGTCCATGAAAACAGCACACGTGGTCCCTCCAAAGACATTGTTAATTATGCCCAAGAGTTTTGGTCCAGTAGAGCCTACACAGTTATAACAGAGCTGCTAAGAGTCCTCTCTTCTTTCACAGAATTCTGTAGAAAGCCTAGAATCATGCTATGTAAAGGCTTTTAGATTTGCCTAAAAGAAAACATGCCACAGATTGCAAGTAACATAAGAAAAGTTGATCCTACTCCTACCACAGGTGTTTTAAGACTTTTCAAGTCAGAAAATTCAAAAGTTTCTGAGAACCCTCGGAGGAATGAAGGAGTTAATCTAAAATTAATTTTTCTAGAGTTAAATGTATTTTACTCCTTTTTAATCTGTTGAACTCAAAAACCATATACAAAATTTCTTTCTTTTTCTTTTTTGTCAGTCATGGGGCTTGAACTCTGGGCCTGTGTGCTGTCCCTCAGCTCTTCAGCTCAAGGCTAGTGCTCTACCATTTGAGCCACTGTGTCACTTCTGGTTTTCTGGTGGTTAATTGGAGATAAGAGTCTCCCTGCCTGGGCTGGCTTTGAACCACAATCCTCAGATCTTAGCCTCCTGAGTAGCTAGGATTACAGGTGTGAGCCACTGGCGCCTGGCTCCATATACAAACTTTCTACAAAGGGTGTGACTTCAAAAAATCAGATCAAATTTTCAAATTTATTTCTTACACTTTTACCAATAAAATTATTCCAAGACCCAGAGATTTCATGTAAAAGTAAAATTTTTATACTCTGGGAAAAAGTTGCAAAATGAACTAGGATGAAATTCAACAACATATATTTTACCAAGATGGTACTAATAGGGCTTTTCTTTTTTTTTTAAATAGGGCTTTTCTTAATGTACAAGAAATCACTGAAAGCAATTGTTACTTTGAACCCCAACTTATAACCACAGTCCAATACAAATTCTTAAAACACAAATAATAAAACTCATATGCCACACCAACAACTATTTTTTCCTTCAACCTTTGTCAAAACCAATATGAATAAGACTACCTCAGAAATAGTTGTTTGAGAAATTTGTACTTCATTAGTGTTCATTATCTAACGTCACTAGCACTTGTCTCTACCCAACAGATTTGCTAAACTGTGAGAAAACATATAATATAGGTTACGTGTCAATCTCTCTTATTTCTAGCTCAACTGCACAAAATAGTTTAATGTCATTTTGCTTAAAACTTTTCTTGATGTCCTTTGCCTTCAGAAACCTTCCCAGGCTATGACTGATCATTTTGCCCAGAATCCACAAAAATCTACCCTAAAGCAGCATTTGTTAGGTACTTACTACATGGAGCTGGCTATAAGACTATAAAATGATAACTAGTCAATGGGAAAATGTCTGTATGCTTGTGTGTGTGTATGTGTGTGTACGTATGTGTATATGTGTGTGTATGAGTGTGTATGTGTGAATCTATATGTGCATAAAATTTCACACCAGTTCTTACACAGCTAAATTAATTTTTATGGGTTTAAATCTCTTAGGACTAGTAGAAGGAAAAAAATCAAATGTTAAAGTGGTCACTCAGGACACTACACTTTTTCCAAAACCACTACCACCGATCAAAACATTTCTAGAATCCATCATTTGTAACTGTAGAGTCAAATCTATTTTGTTTTTTCTGCATATTTTATCAGGCGTACCTCTGGTTTATCACTCACCAAGTTCACCAGGCTTTTGCATGATTCAAAAAACCATTATTCATGTCATGGAAAATTTGCTACCATGAAGAGACTGAAAAGAATTAGACAGAGATTGTTGGAAGCCAATTTTAAACAGAAAAAAAATCCAAAAAGCACTTTATAGAATATCACCATAACTGTATGAACGAGAGGACTATTAATAATAATGTTTGTATCTGCTTACTTGCGGTCTTCAAGCTTCATTACTGTATTTATTAGTATATTAATTACTTTAATGGTTTATTCAAGTTTATGAAACCTGCCAATATCTTATTAAGTTCTTCAAATATTATACAACGAATTAGTACATAAATAGACTTCGTTCCAAATTCTACACATATCATCTCAATTTCTCTGTGTCTTCAAAACTGTAGCTGTAATTACAAAATGATAAAACTTGGTCATAGCATTTGATGATATGGTATGTGAATTATATTTCAACAAAGTTGACTTAAATCAACCAATTAAGCTTTTTATATAAAATTATCTTGGAACCTACTGTTTCAAGTGGGCCAAATATAAGCAAAACAGAAAACTGCAACAGATGCCATGAATGGAAATAACTAAGACCTCATAAACAGAAAAACCAGTTTAGGGTCACAAAGACAATCATATGTAAGTACACTAATTCATGCACCCTTCACTCAGTGAGGAACAGTACCCTGGTCCCAAATTCAAGCCTTAGTACCAACACACACACACACACACACACACACACTATAGTCACGGGATGGTGCTTAGAAAAAGTGATGAGTTTGGGTGTATGGACCAGCAGAGAGGCAAGAATGGAAGACTAGGCCAGTGGTATTTGCCAGTAGTGAAACCCTGGCAGTAAGAGTAGTAAGTGGGTGGTATGACTTGTTCTACAGTAAATGAACAACAAAAAGAAAACAGTCAGGAAAAGCTAAAATGTTAGAGAAGCATATTAAAAAAAAACTCACACACATTTTATTTAGTATTTTCCCAATGTTATTGGGGTGTTTTTTGCCTTTTTTTCATGACGGGAATTGAATCTAAGTCCTCGTGCATGTCAAAGCAACCAGATCAACCACTGAGCTACACCTCATCCCCTTAATGTACCTTTTTGATTTTGTTCTTTTGGAGTTTCATATTTTCTGTGCAATTTCCTCATTCTCTTTAATATCACCTCTTTTTATTTTCTGTTCAGGCACCCTTCAAATGAAATATTTTGGAGTTAAATTGAAGTCTGTAGGCTTAAATAATTTTCACATTATGGCCTTGTATTATTACTACTCTGAAACTGACATGTGAGCTGCAAACATGGATGTGGATGAGAAGTTAAGACTAGCTCTAAGGAAAATAAACCACAGAAATGGTGGCTCCACCAATGTCTACATTTCTGGTTAGTGCCAAGTGTATGTTCAATGCTTTATACATTTACCTTTGCATAGTTTTTCTTGATAGTAAAGTGTTTTATAAGAAACAAAATTTTGAAAGTTAAAAAGGTAATTATTAATTAAAATTAACTAATTTTAAAAGTAATCGTTGATAAGATCAACAACTTTAAAGTGTAGCTTTAGCTTTTTTACCTTTCTGGCAATCACAAAATAATATATTGCATAAGAACATTACTTGAAGTGAAATATTAGTAAGAATCTTTAATATCCAGTCTTAACCCTAACTATACAATAGCAAAGAAAATCTGAGTGCACTTGAAAGAAGTAAAAATTACCAACAGACACATGAAGAAATGCTCAGCAGTTCTGGCCATAAAGGAAATACAAATCAAACAACACTGAGATTCTACTTCACCCCAATTAGAATGACCATTATCAAGAAAACTAATAATAACAAATGTTGATGTGGCCAAAAGGGAACAGTATTAAACTGTTGGGTTCAACCACTCTGGAAAGCAGTATGGAGGGTCTTCAAAAAAACTAAACATAGAACTGACCTATGACCCTACAATTCTACTCCTGAGTATTTATCCAATAGAGCACAAACAAGGCTACATGAGCATGGTTGTAATCATGTTCATTGCAGCACTATTTACCATAGCCAAGATATGGAATCAGTCCAGGTACCCCTCCATGGATGAATAGATAAGGAAATTTATGTGTGTGTGTGTGTATGAATTTTATTCATCCATTAGAAAGAATGATATACCATTCATAAGGAAATGGGAAGACTTGGAAAAATATTAAGTGAAGTAAGCTAGACTCTTAAGAATAAAGGCTACATGGTTTCCCTCATTTGTGGTAATTAGAATGTGCCCATATGTTAGTAAGTAAATACACTGGGTTGTATGCAAGTGATAACAAATGAATTAACTAACTCTATGGAACGCTCAAATAATATAATTCTTGAGAAAGATTATGTCAAAGCCCAACAAAATTAAGTACCAGGAAATGGACACTTTAAAGCAGGGAGAGGCATGAGGCCAAGGCTGAGGAGTAGACAAATGAAGGGAAGGAGGAGGAATACAGTCAAGAATTCTTGTGTATACCACAATATTAAGAAAAATAAGGGATGGGATGGGTCAAAGGGGGGTAAAAATGTTGATAGGGTAACAAAGATTAAGACGCACTGTATACATAAACTGCTTTGTTAAATGGTAAAATAATTCAATACATATCCTATAAAATTAAGAAAAGTGAGGTAAGTGGGAGGGGTGGATAAGAAGGTTGAAAGAGATAACATTGATCAAGACTCACTGTCTTCATAAACTGCTTTATTGAATGACAACTCCTTTGAACAACTAAAGATAATAAAAAATATTTAAAAAGAGAAAAAGAGAAGCCGAATGCCCCTGAAAACTTGTCTGTCACATCAAAAGGCAGGCACAGATTAAACATCCCACTTTATTCTTCATTATTAGTGTGTATCAAATTGTACCAGGTAAGGGTTTCACAACACCCTGCCCCATGACTTCTAAAGCAGTTTATTCCACCTATTTCTGGGGTCAAATATTAAGATACTGTCTTACAATGTACTGAACGATGGAAACTTGCTATACATAGTATTTAACAACTAGAGGCAAAGTCTGGTTTTTCTTTTTGCTTAAACAATGAACAGCTTCTCTCCCCCAGAACATTTTTCCTATGGCCTCCCACCATTTTTACTACTCACACACAAACCATGTTACATATTACATAAGGTATCCTTTAAGAGATTTAAAAGTGAGTGAAATGGAGACTATCATCTGTATCACATCCTTAAAAAAATCCAAAGTCACCTTAACAAGTAGCTCCAAGGACAGTAGACTAATATCTGTGAGTTTGTCAACCACAAAGGGGAATGAGAAACAGAAAAATAAAAAGGAAGAGTGGTAAATGTTGGTGCTCTTCCAAGCACAGTCCTGGAGAGGAGTGTGCACTGGAAACATCTGAGGTGTCTGATAGGATGAGGTGCCTCAAGACCCCCATCCCCATCCTAATGTTCTCGGCTCAGGTTCCAAACTCATACTGAACAATATTTCCATGATAATTTGACACCCACTTAAATTTGACCACAAAGGAAAGAATGTACTATCTATGTAATACAAGCAGATACATACACATTATCATGAAACACAGTCACAGATGTGCATGTGTGAACCTGTAATCCTCACAAAATGAAAAAGCTCTGAAGTACTGGTCTCTTTCAAAAATGTTTTATAAAATTATGTTCCTAGGACTATGAAGGCCAGTGTCAGACCTCAGATTACAGTTATTCTACTAAGATAATGAATCAGGCACAATGGCTCTTAGCTGTAATACCAACTGGAGAAAGAGAGATTGGGAAGATGGCAGTTTGAAGAAAGGGATGGCATCCCAATCCACTGTTGGTCACTTTGGCATATGGGCCTGTCATCCCAGCTAGGTAGGAGGCTGAGAGTGAGAGGATTCCAGTTCCAGGCCAGCATCGATCCAAAAGTTCACAAGATTTCACACCTCAACAACAACAACAAAACTGGATGTAGTAACATGTACCTGTCATTCCAGCTACAACAGAAAGTATCAATAGGAACATCACAAGTGCTGCGCTTAATATTAGGGTTATTGCTTCTACTTCATCTATTATACCTACAACATATAATATCCTATATGCCATAAAAACTAATGGAAATTGTGTTATACTTTGGAAAATGTACACTTACACAAACATACAACATGAACATCAAAACCTAACTAAAGAGCTGGGCATGGTAGTTCACACCCGTAACCCTATCTGTTTAGGAAGTGAAGATAAAAAACTGTTTGAGGATAACAAGGGCAAAAAGTTACCTATGTTCTATCTAAAAGAATAATCTAGGGATACAGAAGTAATGTTTCAGGCCTGTAATCCCAGATATTCCAAAGGCAGACATTGGTAGGATCATGGTTTGAGGCCAGCCATGGAAAAAAGTTACCAAGACCTCATCTCAACAAACTAGCTGGGTATGATAGTTCACATCAGTAATACTAGCTACTGAGGAGGAATAGGTCAGAAGACTACACTAGAATTGTAGGTAGGAGGACATACTACCTGACTCAAGAGGTGTGCACTTGTTTACAAGGCCCAATCGCCTGTACTGAAAAAAATAATTAAAACCTAAAAAGTATCGTTAAAGATTTATGGTATCTGGAAATACAATTTGATAATAATACTAACACATGCTAGTACTAGAGACTGAACTTTGGACCTGGTGCTTTGCCACTTGAGTTCCAGCTTTTTGTTGGTGAATTGGACAGAGCAATCAATCCCCCGATCTCAGCCTTCTGAGCAGTGGTGTGGCTTAAATTGTTTCTTTCAAAAGAGGCTATCCCAGATTTTAAGAGAAATCTTAAACTTCACATTGATGGAATCACAAAATGTGAAAATGATTAAATAAAAATTTATTAACTCTAAAAAAGTAATAATACCAACACAACATTCAACATACTATTGTTCATCTATGACATACTACACCTAATACTACAAAAGTGCCAAGCAATACTTATTGCAATATCAAAATACATTAATGCCTAATGCCATATAAATATGTATATATATATATATACATATATATATATATGAGGAAAGGTTTGGACATGTATTGTAATTGTAATATATATTGTAATTCTGCCTTCTAACCCAACCCTATGTGGAAGGTGTAAACAACTAGTTTCTCATAGATGTGTTTTCTTTTTTTTCTTTTCTTTTGCCAGTTGTGGGGCTTCAACTCTGGGCCTGGGCACTGTCCCTGAGCTTTTGTGCTCAAGCCTAGTGATCTACCATTTGAGCCACAGATCCACTTCAGGTTTTGTGGTTAATTAGGAGATAGTCACATGGACTTTCCTGCCCCAGCTGTCTTTGAACAGTGATCCTCAGATCTCAGCCTCTTGGGTAGTAAGGATTACAGACATGAGCCACAGTGCCTGGCTCAGAAACATTTTTTACTAACATGAACAACATATATAATTATATTTAATAGCATTTATATATTTGACATAAATATATCATATAATGATAAATATATAGAGAAAGTAGAGGTGTGGCTCAGTGGTAGAACAATTACCTGGTATTATTTCCCATTACCACAGAAAAAAAGAGAAATTTATATATAACCAAAAACTATATAACTTAAATTCTACCTAAATATTCAAAGGGAAAGAAGTAAATCCTCAAACTCTGTCATGATGTGCATCTTAAATTGGCTAATCATTGCTTACATATACAAACAGTTATAAAGAGAAAAATACTCTCCAAATATAAATTTGACCAGTTACCCTTGTAGCTAATAGTTAATGCCAAATAATGATGAAACCTTTGTCCCAAGTAACTAACAGAAGACCAAAAACCAACAATTCAGCTAAGACATGACTGGCCTATCACAACAGTAGAACAGGAAAAAATTCTTAGATGGAAATATGCCTTTGTTAGCATAAACAAATAGCAAGAACTTTACTAGAACAAATATTCCTTTTAATTCAAAAATGATACAACCTAACAGCCTCCACATTAAGTTACCTTTTACTTGCTCTCAAGATTCTCTACTTCCTTTACAAATTCACCAGGTAGATTATAAAACAAGTACTGTTTTTCCAAACATACTATGCCAGATCTTAAAACTTAACTGGATCAGATATTTTGGGTATGGAGAGCCTATAGTAATTTTTAGTTTCATCTCTGTTGCTGTTTTTCTAGTTATGATGCTGTTTTTCTAGTTATGACGAGATGTCTAGGAAGACAAATTTTATCAATAATGTTTCTTTTTCCCTTTTCTTTTGAGGTATTTATAAAACCAAAAACAATTATTTCTAGGTACTTAATTCCACCCTTCAGGGCATGAAGTGTGTCTGTTATCAGGCAGAACACCTAGAATGCTTTTAAACCCAATGATAATTAAGAAACATCAAAGTAAAACCAGGTTGTTCACAGGAAAGTAGTAGCTATCATCTTTTGGCTACTGAATGACATATTTCTTGTCCCCTGGAGTACCACCAGAGTTTTTTTAACCTAAACAATGGAATGTACTTTCTTAATGTAGTCCTCACTCTTTTGAGGATCAGATGAATCTGAGCTTTAAGTGTAAACCGCTAACAGCAACAAAAGCAAGAACAGACAAATGGAGCTACATCCTATTTGAAAACTCCCTCATCATAAAAGCAAAGGAATCAATCAACAGGATGAAAACAACTTACAGAATAGGCAGAAAGTTTTGTGAACTTCATTTATGATAAGATATGAATATCCAGAATATACAAAACTGCTTGTGCACTGTGGGTAGGAACATATGATGTGGCTATTATGGACAGCAGTATGGAGATTCCTCAACATATTTAAAAATGGACCACCATGTGGTCCAGCAATCTTACTTTTGACTGCTCATCTAAAGCTATCATTGATAGTATATTTGTTTCTATGCCCAAATTCATAGCAGCTATCATTCATAACAGATATAACTAAAAGTAACTTAAAGGTCCATCTCCAGCCAAACAAAGAAAATGTTGTCTCTGTGCACAATGAAATGTTATTCTGGCTTAAGAAAAACAATCAAAATAAAAAAAATAAAATCTGATCATATGGATGGACCTTAATGATATTGTACTAATCTCAAAAACAGCAACAGTGTTGCAAGACTCAACTTCTTCATCACAAATCTTAGTGCAGTCAAGACAATGTGGTATGGAAAGCAAGGACAGACATACAGATAAATGGAAACCATGGTTTTAAATAAACTGTCACACCTACTAGGCAGTTAACTTTCAACAGGTTAAATGGCAATTAAATGGAGAACTATTTTTTTCAACTAATGTCACTCAGAACAGATATCTAAATCCTACCTCACATCAAATATAAGCACTACCCAAATGGATCAGAGATCATGAATCTGTCTTGCAGGGGTTCAAACTATAAGACATTTAGAATTAAATGCGGGTATAAAGCTTTATGATCGTGGGTTAAACAATGGTTTCTTAGCATACCACAAAGCAAGAACAACAAAATAAAAATAAAACAATCTGGACTTCATCAACATTTCAAATGTGTTTCAAAGGCCACCATTCAAAAAGTAAAAAGAAAACCCACAAGATCAGAGAAAACACTTGCAATGAAAGATTTATATCCAGAATTTACTAAGAGCTCATACAACTATTAAAAACCCCAAATGAAAAAAATGGGGCAAAAAAGTATTTCTCTATTTTAAAGAGATATGCAAATGGTCAATAAGTACGTGGAAAAAAAGTATTTAACGTTACTACTGATCAGGGAAATGAAAATTAAAACCTAAAACCTAAAAATTAAACCTCAAACCCAAAACCTAAAACCACACTGCTTCATAGCTATTACAATGGTTAAAATAAAAAGACAAACCAGTCAGTCATGGTGCTTCACAGGCCTGTAATCTCAGGCCTATGAGGGAGGAGCAGGAGGACTGTGAGATACAGGCCACTGTAGACTACATACTGAGACCATGTATCAGTTTTTTTTTTTTAAAAAGGGACAATAACAAGTGTCAGAGGATGAGGAAGACTAGAAGGAAGATTATGGTTAGATATCTACAAGGTTGGTGTTGCCTGGTAAAACAATTAGGAAGTCCCTCAAAAAGTTAAAAGAGTTTGTTGTATGACCCATCAATTACACTTCTGATACAAATATATATGTAACTATTTAAAGGCATTTTTTAAAACAACACAGACATTATATCCAAAACTCAAAACCTTGTTCATAAATGCTCAGAGCATTACCCATAACAGTCAAAAATACAGTAGGAAGTAACAAATCCATAAAATGGAATATTATTAATATGAATTTAAATAAGTATATATGTGAATTCTACTCAAAGACATCTTTAATAAAGCCATTATCATTTTATCTTTAATAAAGACATTAAAATGAATAATAAAATACTTAACTGCTATGATTATATAGTATTATGAGATAAAATGTACAATGCCTCAGTTGGAAAGAAACTTAGAAATGACTAAACTCACTTATTTTGCCCACAAGGGAATTAAGACTCTCAACCTCAGGGGCAGTAGAATGGGTCCTGCCTTGGAAACCTTGTACTAGGCTGTTTACATCTGTCAAGGGATACTGATGGGACAAACAGGTACAGAAACCAGCAGAGTAGCTACTAACACATTCCCTTCTTTTTAATTACCATATAGCACTGGTCTAGTTTGTTCTAGTTTTGAGAGGTTAAAATTGTAACTTTCATTTTCACAAGTCCCTCTTTCCTCTACCCCTACTATCTTAACACAAGTTATAATGGATAGAAACAGAGCTAGCAGATGAAGGAAGGTTAAAATACTCTTTCTTTGCTTGTGAGAAGGGTAATAGGTTACCTTAAATGATTAAGGCAAATTTGTTCAACTACACAATACTGGTCAATTTCACAGTACTTCTACCTACTTGCTAAGAGCCTGGAGCATGGCCATGGGCTAGCTGGGTACTTAACTAGTAATTACAGAATGTTAGCTTACCAGGACAGAAACATCCTGCCTTTTAGGTGTGGGATGGAAGAAAATAAATGTGAAAGATAGCTCCTCTCTCTATCCTGAATTAAACTTAGACACAATGATAGCTTCCCCCCAAAAAATCTTAAACTATGAGTATGAAAAAGTTAAGTCTTGGGTAGGAACTAATTGTCCAACATAGGTGAGATCCTGGGTCCACTCCCCAGCCCATCACCAAGGAAAGGAAGAAGAGAACAGAAGGATGGAAGGAGGGAGAGAGGGAGAGAAGGAAGGAGGAAAGAAAAGGAGAAACAGTCAGCCTTGGCTAAGGAAAGTAGCGTCCAATCACAATTACAAACAACTTTGTAGGGATTTTTATGTGATTAACTTAATCACACATGTGTGTATCTTATTGATATGTCTCTGTGTGTCTATTTCTTCCTCTCCCTCTCCCTCTCCCCCCTCTCTCTTTCACAGGGTACTGCTATCTTGCCTAAACTCCTACTCCCAAGGGATCCTCATAACTCAGGCTCTCTAGTAAGGTGTTATTGGTGTATACTAACACTTATGGCTTTATTAATATATTTGGAAAGAAAAGAGAGTCCCTAAAGAGTATGATGAACTGACAAATTATTTTAATTAATAAAACAAAACAAATTGTGTGCGCCAGTACTGGGGCTTGAACTCAGGGCCTGGGCTCTGTCTCTTAGTGTTTTTGCTCAAGGCTAGGGTTCTACTAGTGGATCCACAGCCCTAATTCTAGTTTTTTGCTCATTAATTATGAATAAGAGTCTCAGGGACTTTCCTGTAAACATTGTGTAAGAACTGCAACTCTCAGATCTCAGCCTCCTGAAGAAATAGAATTATAGGAATAAGGAGCCATTGCATTTGGCTAAGACCAAACAAAAAATACTTTAGTCATCCTTGTTCCCAAATATGTTCCTGGTCAAATAAACTGTTATGTAAAAAAAAAAAAGAAGGGAGGAATTATCATTTACATTTTCTATTCAAGAAATTTTTGGTGGTTTTTTTTTTTAATTTTATTTTGGAGATTGAGGCGTGACCCAAAATGTTGCTTCAGTTGGCCTCAAACACGTAATCTCCTGCTTCAATCTCCTATTCATCTGGGATTACAGGCATGCACCATCACACCTTCATGGTTTGGAAGATTCCTAAAACTTCTAATTAGTCTTCTAAGATGTTGATATATTGCCCAATCCAAAATCTGCAAATATTAGTAGTTACCACATTCTGAAAAATGACCCTATGAGCATATCTTTTCTCCTTTACCCCACAGCAATAAGGCAAATATTCACTGTTGGTCTGTGTTCTCAACTTTTTTGTTTTATATAAGAAAGAATCATGCTATGTAGACTGGATTGGCCTCAAACTCAGGATCTCCCAGCCTCAGTCTCCCAAGTGCTGGAATTAAAAGTATGTTCCAGTGCATGTGGAGCTGATGTAATCCTCGCTACTCCTCTCCGGAGGTTTGTGGTTTGAAGCCAGCCTGGGCAGAAAAGTCTACTTGACCACATCTCCACCTAACCAACAAAAAGATGGGCTGGAGTTATGGCTCACATAGTGGCTATCAGCCTTTGAGCAAGCAAGCCCACGGAAAACACTACACATTTTGGAGTTCAAGCCCTGGTAACAGGATAAATATTTTAAAAATTAAACAAACAAACAAACACATGCTAACATAAAACCAAGTGATGATACATGGCTCTCCTAGAGGGAGGTCGGAAAGAAGGTCACAGTATTATAAGAAAACTAATGGGCCACATTATTTTGTGCACAGATTTTTAAATACACATACAACCCTATGAAATATCTTGTTTCTTAGTCATATAAAAACTAAGAGAAATCACTAGCATTCATAGACCAAAAAATTGTAATACACTAAATAGTCACCAGAAAGATCACCTTTATCCTAAGAGATTAAAAAAGAAAATAAGACTTTTCAGTCCTGTCAAACATATTCAATTTTCCCCTCAAATGAAGTTTAGATGAAAACAATGTGACTGACAAGCTCCACACAGGCAGATCTTGGCAACCCTCGACCCTGTCTATCTCCTTGGCCTGTTAAGCAAAATTCCTTCACAAACTGTTGGTCTTTGCAATAACTCCTACAAAGCTCATTACTGCCAGTGTCGGCCTATTCCCCGTGTCGTGCATTTATTCCTGGGATGCATATCAACATGTGGCACATGTCCTTGACATGCACAGAAGAGCTGCACCCCAGGACAGCAGCATGCACGACAATAGTGTCGACTCTTACTTCTTTATGGTTGCTGGGATGTAACGGAGAAATCTAATAACTGTGACAGTGGGGCCTTTTGGTTTTTCCTTGCCTTTCCAGACAGTGAAGCTGCACAGACACTAATGAAAGGTTAAATGAATAGGAATAGCTGACAAGAGGTACAATAAAGAAGGAGCTTGGTAATCCACAGACACTGAGCAGAGATCCTTGGCTCAAGCAGAGAAAGGACAGCACATCATCGAGTCACAATATTTAAAACAGCTTGCTATACACAGAGGCTTTTGTGTCTGGGTACATGTCTGGCTTTGGACTGAAAAAAAAAGATACTGAAAAGGAATTTCAGCATGGGGCACTTTGGCAAATGTAAGGTCATAATAGGAGAAAAATGTTTTGTGTGGGTTGTTACATCTTTGTACTAAACACAAAAAGAAGGAACTCTGCACCTCCTGTACCAAGACAATACTGTACATTTTGACAACTATTAAATATTATATCTAGAAGGCTGGCTTGATGTGATTTCCACTGGTACAATACATACGCTCTGACTCATTCAGCAGTTCCACTGACTTCCTTGGGGAAGACTTCCTGACAGAGTTCTAGTCTTTAGTGGGTGTGATTTGTTACAAATACCACCAAAATTCTCAAGCCATCTTCTACTCTGCAAAACTTCCCAACAGTAACTCTCAGGAAGCTGAATTTATCATGCTGGCAATTTGTAAAGAACAAGGAAAACTGTAATTCCAGGGGGCTTATAACTGTGAAATGACCTTAACTAGAATTCTTCAATACTGAACTTATTTTTTTCTTTTAGTGTCCTTCTCACTACACCTTAAGAGAAGGTTGTATTCTTCAAGGAATTAACTTAAATTATTATAGCAAAATAATTTAAATCATAAAAAGCTGCAAGAAGTCCAGGGAAAATTACAAGAAAAAAATAAGAATGTTATGTATGTATTTTCTTAAAAGAAAAAAATACATCACTGCTATGGCAAAAACTTTTAAACTGATGTGTAGCATAATATCATCTTTATGCATATGGATGAGTTAGAACATAGGTTCACAACAAATGGCAAAGGAATACTGAGAACATGTTTTAAAACAAGGAAGGCTCTTTGAACAGCCAAATTAAATTATAGCTGAACTTTTGAGTGTACTGAGGGTTCTAATAAGCCACAAATAAAGACTTTTATTGGCTAGCAACATAATGAGAGCTACTGTGCAAGAGATTTTTTTTAAAAAGACAAATCTGGGCAGTTTATCTCACTGGATTATATTATTTACTTAAATGGTAAAAAAAAATTTGTTCAAAGTAATGCTCCTAAAACCTAGTATATAAATATTAAGGAGTAATTATGATCAAAGGCTCTTTACTATAAACATATCACAAATTTTAGTGAAAAGACTGATAAACAAATGTGAAATTAAATGACAATATTACATTTGAAATCATTTAAGTCCTACACTTTAAATTTAGATTGATTCCTAATATAATAGCATTATCAATGTTCACCATTTATGTAAGCTTATAACATGAAATACATTTTGGAGAAATATTCTCTCTAGAACATAGCAACTGAACATAAAACTACTTCAAAATCATCATATATGGGAAGGGGGCAGCCCCTGTACACTAAACTTAGATATCCCATTCTCAGTGATAGGGTAGAAGGTACTTTTAATAGAAAATTGGAAGGTAGGCAATGCCCCTCCCACAAGATGAAAGTCACTCATCAGGTGACAAAATGACAAAACAGTACTTAGGCAAACCAAAACACTTAAAATGTATTTGGTTGCAGTTTCACTGATCCTCAAATCACCTGAAAGATGCAATCCTAGAAAGCTTAGCTGATTAACCGTTCTTGTTGAAAGTTCTGTCCTTCTTTAAAAAAAAATGGAAAATTTAAAAATATATATGAAACAGCACCTACAGTCCTAAACCCCAAGCCAGTATTCATTAGCTACTTTGTACAGCATTCTGATTGCCAGAGTGCTTTCTTTTTTTATATAATGCCTTAAGTATATCTAATAAAATCATGAGGCTCCCTCTAGCTCTTTAGAGAGGAGTTTACCAACCAATGATTGTATGTAATTCTTATCCAACAAGGAAAGATTTGAGACGACTGCCTCCCCTTCCACAAGAAATATTGTTTTCAACTCTGTTTCTTGTCAGGATGTAGATGGTAAATGAGACCATCTGCAGAGGAATTAAAAAAGCATTGCTCTTCATTTATGCATCAAGCAAAGAATCTATTAATTGCTTCCAACTAAAGCTGTGTGTACACAATTTTCTGTAGTGAAACTCTAACCTGTATAAACTATATACACATTTCTAACTTAGATTTGCACAGTGTATAAAATTTAAATCTAAAAAAAACAGTGTGTGAACATCCACATTCCAAACCTGCGAATTTGTCTGAACTCTAAAAGATTACATTTAAACACACAATCTTGCAGAGAGAAACTATTTAACAGTGTATCTGCAGAGTTTACGTGAAACAAAGATGCTTGTGGTACTCTGCAGAAAACATTTTCATGTACCGTAATATTTATATACAACACTGGTAATGACTTTTTTTATTGTTTAATCTTTTCTGTAAATCAGTATTGGTTATTTGGGTATTGTAGTTATTTAAAAGACCATAAATAATATAGTTGAATTATGCCATTGATATTTAGTCCATCTTACAATAGCCATAAAAGCCAAAGTCCACTGGCAAATCACTCCAAATAAGTGAGAGTACGGACAACACTACATCAAACTCTTCACACCCACTAAGGCCATCTTGCAAATACTTACAGGATATTTAAAACAGTGCTGAACCTTAACTCTAAAATTACAAGTAAAGGAAACCACTGGCTCCAAGTCATCACCTATTTTGGACTCCCTTCATGTAAGAAATATTCCCAGAAACAACAAAAAGAATAGCTCCATCTACCCTCCCACCCCCATCCTTCTTCTGCGCCAGTGTCCAATTTCTTCTTTTCTGAACAGCTGTATTATCCAACTTAAGTTGCTCTGCTAATTTCAGTCCCACAAGGACTAACTTGGAAGGCAAAAAAAAAAAAAAATACAAGAAAAGATCAATTTGCTGGGAAAGATCAAATGAGAAAACTGTGGGGACAGCACCAGGTCAGCCTGTGGAGAACTAAGCAGACCTGTTCTTCATTAACTGTGGCTCTCTGGGGATGTCACACACTACCTGTCCGTGGGCTTTATTGAACGGCCTAACCCGCCTCTCTATTCCATTCTTCTGGGCCCAAGTGAATCATATCCTGCTGCTGACAAGTTAGCAGGGGACTGCGGCTGCAACATGAAAGTACTTTTCTTTCTTGTCTAAATCAGGCAGATTTTTGAAAAGACGACACAGCATTGACTCGTGACATGGCAAGATGAAACGAGAGGTCTGGGCCGGTCTTGGAGCTGCGCAGATAAAAGTAATCAAATGACACTCCTGGAATGCAAATTGGCATTCTTGACTGCAGCAATTGCACAACCATGAAACATCCCTGACAGCAAGCAAGATTAGGACAAAATGTTATGTAAAGCACTGAACTCAAAAACTCTCACTTGAAAATTCAAACTGTAACACTTACATTTTAATACAGCAATAGTCAGCTCTGCTTTTGTCTGCTTCTTTTTGCAATCACATATCCTTGCCTGACAGATAACTTACATCTCAGGTAGGAGGGGAAAAAAAGGTATTAAGAATGTACTACTGCTATTAATAGTCTCTAAATATTTATCTTAAAAATCACATGGGGTCAATTCATAGTCAAAATTTTACACACAAACATAACCCCCTTAATATTCTCAATGGATGTGGGTGGCATTTCAGACCTATCTCACAAGATCCTCTAAATAAAGTTCACATTCATGCTCAGTATTACTTCCCTGAGGTGAAGATACTCCCATACTTTGGTAAAGTGATTAGCAATCTGGATTTCAAATACACTGCTCTCTGGGAACACAATGAGTAGCTACAACTAAGAACTTCATTAAGACTGAACAGCTTAAATGAAACAGCTACAAGTATGATATAAAACACAGAGCCTCTCTAAAGGTTCACAAGGGATTTCTGCGTGTGTGATTCCAAAGGGTAAAAGGAAGTTCTATTAACTTGTACAAGGTCTCACTACTAGAGTCCTTCTTCAGATCAGACACACTAAGTACTAATGCCAAAAGTAAACTGCAATTAAAGCATGTATATGTATGCACAGTAATATTTAAAACTGCAGAATACAAAATAGTGAATGACAAATCATCTTTGCCACTGTTGAAAGTGAGTAGTATACAGGGATAGATGTGTAGACAAACGCTCATAATGGCTAAGGGAAAAAGAAAAGAAAGATAATACCTACACTGGCTTGCACAATTTTCTTCAGTAAAATGCCATCAGATGAAAATCTCTCCAGCTCTCAATGGACATATTTAATATTTTTAATGCCTTGCTTAAACACGGGTTCCAACAACTACAACTGTCCATGGAGTACAATTTTAAAAAAATGCAACAGGCCACTTTCTGGCACTTTAATCCTACGCGCCCAAGGTTATTGTATGATGTCTTTTGTACATCAGTTTTACAACAGCTTGACTCTGGGGTAAATGGGAACCATCATAAATCGCATGCTGTTTTCAAAACCACTTTAATTTCTGTCAGCGTTCACTGTAACCACAGTCCTGGGCGCATTGGTGTATGAGTGTGTGTGCGCGCGTGTGTGTCTGTGCCTGCATTTTGACAGTAGCATCTCCTACACCTCACTTGTGACTTTGATCACTGCAACAAGAGATGTCACATTAGGGGAAGAGAGAAAGAAGGGAGGGAACCAACCCGTTATCACCCTTTTTCTTTTATATTTTATCTACATACGGGAACACAGAGGATCAAGATGCTTAGGGAGGAGGTAACAAGAGCCACGCTGGGGTGGACGGTAACTAAAAGGGAGTGGTCGGGCCCTTTTCTAACAAATCACTCCCCGAGAGCAGATGGACAGAGAGGCTCATCTCAGGCAGACTCCCTGCCCCAGGAGTCCTCGCTGCAGAGAAGCGGCTCGCAGAGAGAGGGGCTGTTGCGGGCTTCTCGCTGCTTCGCAATGTCAGTCCCATTTCCTCCAACACTGGGACTTGGAACTTAAAAAAAATCTTACCCTTCTTTCCCTGTAGATCTTATGTAGTTTTGTTTTGGATCAAAAAATAAATATTTGTTTTGCTCCATCTTCTGGCCCCAGATCCCCCCCCCTCCAATCAAATGTGTTAAATAAAACACGTCTTAGAACTGCACTTGGGAAATAACACACACGTGCATATCCAAGGTGGCTTCTCTGGCCCTGCGTTTTTGCGCATTCTTCCAAAAAGAAAGAAAGAAAGAAAAAGAAAGCAAAGAAAAAACCTGAAGGAAGGTTTCTTACCATCCTCACTTTACGAAGGGAGGGGGGGATGAGCCAAACGTGTCCTGGGCCGGTGGCCGTACCCCGGGCTGGTCGGCACGGGCACCCCCGGCGCGCCCTGGGCACCCCACGCCCGGCCACTCGTCCCTCACTCGCTCGCAAGTTGATAAAAGTTACCGTGGATCCCAAGCGCTTTTTCCTCTGCGCCCCCAGCTCCTCACAGCAGCGCTCCATTCATCCTCCGCGTCCCCCCCCAACACACACCCCTCATCCTCTCCCCCTCCCCCGCCGGTCCCCAACTCCCTAAGAGCCTCCGCTCCTCACCTTGGCCGGAGGGCCGAGCGGGAGCCACCCCGCTCGCACACGCACTCGCTCACTCGCGCGCCCTCCCACCTGGAGCTCGCCTCGGAAACTTGGGGCCAAGTTTAGGGAAGGATTTCGGGAGCACAGCTGGGACCAGGTTGGACCGGGTTTCCTCTCCCCTGCCCGCCCTCAAAGCGACCCCACACACAAGCCGCTTCCACCTCACGCCGCTGGCCCGGGGAGGCCGACACGACACCCCCACCCCCCCGCATACACACCCCTCCATTCCCATCCCACCGCCCCCCGCTCCCGGCCGGCCCGGGGGACGCTCCGGCGTCGGGGTCATTTCTTCCAAAGTCCAGAATTTTTTTTTAAAGGAAAAGGAAAAGGAGGGTGGAAACTTCTTACCATCTCGGCATGCTGGTTGTCAAGTGCAGCCCCCGCCTCTTGGTCTCCTCTTAGCGGCCGCGCCTGGACCAGCCCCTCGGCCGCCGGGGCTCCCGCAGACTCGGCCTTTCTTTCCCTCCCCCCTCCCGATTTCCTCCGGGCCGCTCGGCGCTCGCCGCCTCCGCCACTCCCCG
>NW_012267269.1:3122227-3190678 GCF_000151885.1 Dipodomys ordii
GGTGACTGATTTACACCCGCGCCCAGGGTCGCGCTCGCTCCCTGCGGCCCGGCCCGGCGCTTCCCCTCGCTCCTCCTCGGGCCAAAAAAAAAAAAAGGAACGGACTGTCCCGGGAGGGGGGGGTGGGGGGTGCTGCTCAAGGAGAGCCGGGGAGGCCGTGCCAACCCCACAAGTTTCTCTTGCAGCCCCTCTCTTCCAGTCTGTCCCGCCGGCCAGGCTGCGTCCCCGGCGCGGCGTCGGCGGAGCCCGCGTGGGGGTTGTGGCTGTTGTTTGTCCCCGGCTTTCCGGGGGCTCGGAGGGCTGGGGAGGGGATGTGTGTTTCACCACTCTCCCCCACCGACACAGCCTGTTAGTTTAGGGGCTGGCTGTTTGTTTTATTTCTTTCTCTCGCCCTCCTTTCTGTGTGTCCGTGTGGCTCTTTCCGGGGCTAGAAAAACAACTTTGGAGCCCCCCGGGGAGCCCCGCGCGGGCGTGGAGGTGGAGGTGGCCGTTCGGCGCCCAGCTGTCAAGGAAAGAAAGAAAGAAAAAGTGGGGGTGTAGGAAGGGAGGGAGGGAGGACGTGGAGGCGAGGGCTGCGGAGCGCCGGGGAAAGGGCGCGAACTTTATTCCGACTCCCGCAAGCCGCCCGCGGTGGCGCTTTCCTTCCCGGGCACTCGCCGCCGGTCCTCGTCGCCTGCGACCGGTTCCTCGCACCGCGCCGCGCCCTCTCCGCCGGGTCCCCGGCTCCTCCGCGCGTCCCCGCCGCCCGCCGTCTGCGCCCCCTCTCAGCCCGGGTCCCCGCGTGCCGCTAGGGAGGCGCGGAGAGCAGACCCAGGGGACAGAAGCTCGGGACAGCGTGCTGGGAGAAGAGGCCAAAAGTTGCGCACAGCTGGGGGAGGTGGTGTGGGGGGAATTAAAAGAAAGTTTCTGGTGTTGGCGAGATTTGTGCCGGGCCAGACGCCGGCTTGCGGCGAGAGCTTCCTTCCCCTTCCTCCCCCCCCCCCCCACCGCCCCGGACGTTCCCCCCAAGCCTCCCCCCCCCCCCCTCCCCGGGTCTGGGCCGCGGGCCTTGGGTTGGAGCTGGGCAGGGGAGAGGAAGGAGGAGGCCGCCTCTGGTGGGGAAGACCGGTCACATCTGTGGGTGACACTCAGCCGACCCGAGTCGCCCTGCCCGGGCTCTGCTCTGTGCGCACACACGCCTGCAGCTGAAGGACATTTCCTACACGCAGGCGAAACCCACTCCTGGGCTGCGAGATTGGGGGTGCAGGGGAGAGCTGAATCTTTATCATCTTCTTAATACACACCGCATGCCAAAAACATCTCTGCGTGGTGCAGATTTATCATAGCTAGAGCAAACTTTTCTGCTCATCTGATTTAGGGAGGAAAGCACAGGTTTCAAGCATACTCCCTAAGCACTAAGAAATCAAGAGAATCGCGAAGATTTGCTTGGCCCCAACAACAGGTTTGATTACTCCTTCTTACTGAAGAGACAAAATCATCCTTCCTTTCTCTCTTCCCCAAGTAGAGGGAGAGAGAGTCTGCAGAATTGCATTCAGAGATCACAATTAGATTCTTTTGAAAATAGGTAGGCTTGGAATTACGGTATTTTCTTTGATGCAGTCTGTTCTGAAGTTTACTGTAATTTTTCACAATAATGAATTCTTTAAGAAAGAAAAAAAACTTTCGGAAGCCATTCCTGACAAGGTCCCAAAGTAACCACAGCTGGCCTGAAAATGTGATTAAGCTTCTTCACATGGATCCAGCCTTAAAAAAAAAAAATGCGGGGGTGGGGGCACTACACCTGGAGTTGTGGGTACTCAACTCCAAATATTTGATTGTTTCCATTCTTGTACTCTTTCAAAAACAAGGTTCAAGCCACTTCTGTATTTGTGGATTCTATGCATCAATTTATTGTGGAACAACTTGTCTAGTAAACATTTCTCCCATATTATAGTAAATACCTTAGAGTTTTAGGCACATGGTTCATCTCCCAAGTTTCCCGTGGAAGACAAGATTACTTCTCTCATGGTGGCATAAAATATAGAGTAGTATCTAACCACCACTATCCGCATCTTCTTAAATGCATGTTATCTAAGAAGACTCATCTTTAGATGATTTGATTAAGGTGTGGAGCATGTTCCCTTATTCTCTAAACATAACTGTAACATCATCCTGCAGTTTGTAGAAATTGATTACACAAGGGATAATGATGACCAAATGTGCATTCTGAGCAACTGAGAAGCATCCCAAGAATTGTCCAGAAACAAGCCAAATTTTGGTGTGTTTTCCTGTGTCATAGAAAGATGACAAAAGGTAGTTGCTAATTTCAGAGTCATTACCATATGAATTCATTCACACACTACTTTGGACAAGTGACAGACCAGCAGCTGCCAAACAATTTTATTCACACAGTGCAAATTTGGCTGTACACCTACCCTGGCCAACATGTAGAAGTTAACTCTCTATCAAGCAACCTGCAATTTACATTCCCCTGATTGGTTCCAGAGCTGTCTGTTTTTGATGTTAACATACAAACAATTTATGTGTGGCAAGATGTGTCCATTTGAGGTCCCTCTGCCTTTCTAGACAATCATTAGCAAGATGGAGAATGTGTTGGGTTTAAAAGCAGACCTTAGAAAAGGTGGTAGAATTTACAGGGGGGGGGGGAAGCAAAGAGAATTTCAGTCTCTTACTTCCTCCAGTGGGCTTATATGGCAATTGGAATAAAGGCTTAAGTCCTTTTTGTGCTCAGCAAGACCTTAATGATCTATATATACCGGCCTCACTCTTTCAACTCTCCTATTCCAATTTGTTCATTTCCCTGGTGGACCACAGTCAAGCCACATTGACTTTCCTTTTGTTCCTCTAACTTGTCACCCTCATTTCTACTCTTTGCTACTACTCTTCCCTTTGCTTGAAATGTTCTCTCATGTTTTCTTTATTATTCATATATCAGCTCTAATTTCACTTCAGCAGACTCAAGTAGCTTTTTACCCACCATCCAGAATACTCATCACTTTCTCCCATTACATATTTTCGTATCCCTTATAATTATGTGCATTTTTTTACTTTATATATGTATTATTTTTCTTCAACTAAAATGTAAGCTCTACCAGGGCAAGGACTGGATCTAACTTGTTCAGCCTGTGTAGCGCCAAGTATAATATTGTAAATATTGCTTGACTTAATGAAGAAATGTCAAAAGATGGTACATTACATTGATCTGATAACCATATCACCAGGCAAGTTTGCTCTAGAACTGTAAGGAGAGAAAAAAAGAGTCTGTTCTTTTGTAGGATATGATAAACCAGTGATCCTCAAAGTGTGGGATGGGGATTTCAGGAATCGCCGGAGCCATTTTAAGAAGTCTGGGAAGTCAAAAGTCTTTTTTGTTGCGATAACAAGAAGCTATTTGCTTTTACTCACTCTTTTCTTTCATCTGTTTATAGCTGCTTTCAAAGAAAATGTGATATGTGATTATCACAACAGTCTTAATGTTAGAGACAAGATGATCCACCTCTCTTTTCCTCCATCAGAATTTAAGAGCAGTGCCACAAAATTGTAAGTCTTTGCCTCTATTCTCACTATTTTTTCTTTTGTTTTGGAAAACAATTACTGTTAGTTTGAAAATGTGTGTTGCTTGTTTCTCTTTGCTTCTGTGGCACATTACTACAAACTCAGAGCTAGAAGCTAGTGGCTCAAGCTGCACTCTGGTGGCTCATATTTGGAATCCTGGAGGCTAAGACTTGGAGTTTCTTAGCTCAAAACTTAGCCCACACAGAAAAACCCAGAAAACTCCATCTCCAGTTAACCAATAAAAATACCAGGTAGCGTGCAAACCAGTACCAACACACACACACACACACACACATACACACCTGTAGATTAAATCACAAAATTTTATAATTCTACTTTTAATGAGGTCTGAAATCAGAAACAGGCTTCACTAAGCTCAACTCAAAGTTATTTTTAGGCTTTTGTTCCTTTCTGTATCCTTGAAGAAAATTTAATTTCTTCAGGCCACTATTTGACTCATCACCCCTTTACATCTTTGAACCTGCACTAGCCAGACACATCTTCCTCAAACTTCATCACTGTGATACTCATCTATCTGCTCCTGTCTTTGCATTATAACTGCCCTTGTAATTATATTGGTCCTCTCTAGATAATCTAGCCACCTCACCAACCTTAATTTAAGAATTAGCATGTGGACTATTATTAGTAGGGGCTATTATTCTCTCAACCACAGAATATTAACAACTAGTGAGTTTAGTGTTATTTTAAATGGATTCTTAACTTTTTATTTCAGAATTTAATTTCTAATAAATATTAATATCTATTGCCCATAAAAATCTCTTTATTGTCTTCAAAAATTTTGTTCAAGAAGTTTAAAAACAAGGACCATCTTAAGGTATCATCAAATCAAAGAGTTTGTGGATGGCTGGCCTACACAAGAGCTACTCTCCCGTCACCCATGCTGCTGGTTATGGTAGCCATTTTCACTTTTGCTGTGATTGGCTTAAGGATGAGCATGTTACTTGACTTTAGAAAATGAAGGATGAGAGGAAGTCATTGAAGAGACTTCTGGGAAAGATTATTTTACTCATTAAAATTAACAGTGATCAAGATGCAGTGTACTAATAAACAGAGGTTGAAATGAAACCCTTTTCTACAACTATTTCAAGATAATGAAAAATAATTACACATAAAGGTTTGACAATAAATAAACAGTCCCTTCTTTGTTCTAGATATTAACATACAGTGATGTGGTTCCAGAAACAGGTACATTTGTCTTGCAACCAAAGGGAGCCCGTACACTAGGGATAATGGTGTGGGAAAGTAGAAAACACCTGAGCAACATTTGTTTATTTACTTATTCATTCTTTTTTTTTTTTATGCTGGCTTGAACTCAGGGCCTTGTGTATGCTCCTACATCTGGGCTTTTTCCTCAGTCCTGAACCTGAGCACATGGTCGTTACTGACTTAATGAATTACATTCTAGTCTGCTAAAAAATTTCTTTTGCATAATATGATTAATCTCTGTGTGTTGAACTTGCATTTTTATTACTTGCTGCTTAAAGCTTCCTAAATATTAGAAATTGGGAAAATGCTGTGTGTTTAGTTTCCATGTAGGTATTCACTTTTGTCATTTCCCATGAAATTTAGTTTAGTTTATTGCAAAGTTTTAAGAAAAAATCTGTTCAGATCAGTAAATAAACTGATTAGGCACCAATGAATCACACCTGTAATTCTAAGCTACTCAGAAAGTTCATAGCTGCGTGTTGGTGGCTCACATCTGTCATCCTAGCTACTCAGGAGGCTGAGATCTGAGGATCTCAGTTCAAAGACAGCCTGGGCAGGAAAGTCTGTGAAACTCTTATCTACAATAAACCACCAGAAAACGGAAGTGGCGCTGTGGCTCAAGTGGTAGAGTGCTAGCCTTAAACTGAAGAGCTGAGGGACAGTGCCCAGGCCCAGAGTTCAAGCCCTATGTCTAACAAAACAAAAAACAAAAAAAAAAAAAATTCAGAGGACCCAGTTAAAAGCCAGCCTCTGAAGAAAAGTCTGTGAGATTCCATCTCCAAAATAATGAGCAAAATGCTAGGCTAGAGAGTTTGCTCAAGTGGTAGAGCACCAAACTATGTACAATCAAGCCAAGAGAGAAAGAGGGAGGCCCTGTGTTCAAGCTTCAGTACAGGAAGAAACAAAAGAAGGAAGGAATCAACCAACCAACCAACCAACCGAGGAAATCATTGTAATTCTCCTATGTGAATGAAAACTTATCAACTTGGAGACATTACTCGTTAGAATGACCTTAGTACTGACCCAGGGAATCTTAAAATTGAAAGGGTGACATTTCCAAAGTATATCATCTGACCAGTTAATTTTGTTTGTATTTGTAGCCACATTATAAATTTGTGTTTCTGTCCCTGTTTACTGCTATTGGTGAGTCAGTTCTGCAGAATAATTAAATGTAAGTTTATTTGCACAATATATTCCTTAGAAATTGTGTTTGGAAACCCAAAAAGTGACAGTTTCAAACATAAGATTTTGTGTAGTGCTGTTAACTTTATAGAATATCTGAATGTTCATTATTATTCATATACTACTCACTATATTTACTAAGGCTGTTTTTTTAATACAAAGAAAAGGAAACATAAATGTTATAAGGAAAATCTGAGTTAAAAGTGTAATTCATTTTAAGTGTCAAATCCAAACTCAGGGCAGACAGTATTTTCATTATTAAAAAAGAAGACTAAGCCAGGCACCAGTGGCTCACACCTGTAATCCTAGCTACTCAGAAGGCTGAGATCTGAGGATCAAGGTGCAAAGCCAGCGGGATCAAGGAAGTCCACGAGAGTCTTATCACCAATAAACCACTGGAAGTGGTGTTGTGGCTGAAGTGGTAGACAATGCTATCCTTGAGCTGAAGAGCTGAGGGACAGTGCCCAGGCCTAGAATTCAAGCCCCAGGACCGACAAAAAAAAAAAAAAGAAGACTAATTTATATGGAACAACACACATACCAATGCTCAACTTTAAAGTGGTTTCAGATTCACTCTCAACAATTCAGCCAAAGTCAACACAAAATGCAAAACAAAAATTTTACATGTGCGGCCTTTATTAGAAATCAAGGTGAAAGTTGGGTGTGACGGCATCAGCTTAAAATCCCGGCAATGGAGATGCTGAGACCAGACTAGCCTGGTCTATATGATGAGATCCTGTCTCAATAAAATAAAATAATAAAATGCCGATTACTGTTTTCTAAACTTCCACTGTCTCTGTAAAACAGACATATAAACAAAGAAAGAGACTTAAGTGTAATAGTTAATGGGAACAAACTTTAGTTCTTGGGTATGAAATACTTCCATATGAAAAACAGATTTCTATAGGAATTAAAGTCCCCTCATCACAGTTCTAAAGTTATTCATGATGATGATAAATTTTGATTTCAATTATACTTACATATATATATATATATATTAGGCTTCTTTTACTTTGCTTTATTTCAGTTGCTGGGTATTGTGATGTACTAACTTACTTCTAAGTCATAGAGTTGTGTCCAGTCATCAAACAGAAAGGGATTTTATTACAGCCTGTCTTTTTTTTTTTCAGAGTTATCTGATTGCGATGTAATGCTGTCAAAAAATCCCATTTATGTGTTTTTTCATCTCCCATATGATGTCTGGATAAGTCATCTCTGTCCTACAAATAAAAAAGAAGTTTTCCTTATATACTACTTACTTCACACTCTTTCTATACATAAGTGTTTGACTATGCCCTGAGAATGTTCGGAAGGTTAAGTTCTAAGACCTTATTCTCATCCTTCTCCTTAACTTGTAACTGAAATCCATAATCACCCTACCTTCTAATTTGCTTACATAAACAAAGGTATTTATTATTTCCTGGACTGATACTACATAGTTCTCTGGAACTATAATGTAATTTTTTTTCTGTTTCCATATTACCAACCAAAGTTACACACTTTAAGATGCTGGGTACTTACATCTAATAGGCTCAGATCTAAGAATCAGTTTCCTGCTCGGCTTAGGCAGGCAAGTCTCTGAGACTTTTAGCTCCAGTTATCCACCAGAGAGCCAGGAGTAGAACTTGGCTAGTGGTAGAGCCCTAACCCTTGAGCAAATAAACTGAAAAACAGTATTAAAAAAAAGCCAACCTTAGGAATAGTGCCTAGTCCCTGAGTATAAGCCTCAGGATTGTCATGCCCCACCCGTCCCCCAACAGAGTAATATTATAAAACAAAATAGGTTACATTAGCAGTATAAAAATACTCATCATAGGAAATAATCTACACAAGTCCATCAGTCAAGAAGTATGACACTGATAGCCATTTTGATAAGGTTGATAAAGAATGCTCTAGGGCTTTAAACAAGCTATAAAAAGGTTAAAAGCTGTGTGTAATACACAGTTTGCCTAGGGATGATCCCAGTTACCTGACTTTGAACTACTAGACTTTTACGGGACCGAAAACTAAGTGCTAAAATTAACTGAATGTTCACAAAACACTTAATCTAAATTATTTTATTTTCTTAACCCCATGAAATAATTATTTCCACTTTAAAGGTGAAGAAATTAGAGCTCAGAGAGATTAAGTAATTTAACAGAGACCACAAAGCATGAAAATAGACAACCTAAGATTGTAACCTAAGCTATCAATTCCTATGTAAGTGATTTGCCCACTAACAGGCAAACAAACAAGTCAACCATATGGTCTTAGGCCCTTTGACTCATCACCAAAGGTGTTGGGGAAGCACAAGGGGCTTGTAGAGCAGTGAGCATTAATATGCACCCTCAGCCAGCAAATAGGCCTTAGCATTTGTTTGGCTCTTCATCTACTTTATGCATAGGAAGTGCACTGTGTGATTCCCTACATGTAGCCTTTATAATGATATCCTATTCTCTTTTAATTTCTAGATTTAACCTAGAGAATAAATCTTGCATTCATCTGCTGCTAAGACAGAGGTTAAAACTTTTCCCTCCTAAAGTTTTAGTGCAGTAAGTACTGACAGTGTTATTATTAAGATTTTTTTTTTGTGGTCGGTTGGTTGCTTGTTTTTTGTTTTTTTGATTTTTGTTGTTGTTGTTTTTTTTTTTTTTGAAAAGTGGCTTTTGGCATGGCAGGCAAAAGCAGTCTGGAGGCTTTGTGTGACTGCTGTTCACACTTGGTAATGAGTAAATTCTGTTGGCTTTTTTGGAGGAGTCAGAAGAAGTCATGGTTTACTAGAGATGTGGCCTAAAAACACCAAGCCAGCTCATCAGTGCTGCTGATCTCGTGCCCTTCCTCTGGCAAACCATGTGTCGGATGTGGTAAGAAAAAGAATCTCCCTTTCAGCAGCAGAATGTGTTCAAGCTACACCCTGAATTATCCCATGATGACCTTGCAAATGCAACACATGCCCTTGTGACCACAAGGACCGACAACTGTAATTTCCTCTGCTTTTCATCAGAGCTCTTCTGCTGCGGGCAGCAGGCATCTCATGCTAGGGTACAGCTGCTCCTTGACACCTCAGACACCTGCCCTTCATCCTTTAATACACAATATTTAAAAGACCGTCCAATAGGAAGCTTGCCCCACTGATTATGCAAACACTGAGCTCATCTTCCTAAGTGAACTGTGAAGCCTGGCTAACATGTACTATGCAGCCAGTGGACATTTTGAGGGTATTACCTAATGTTGAAGTCATTCCAAAAATCATTGTTAGGCAATTTCTTAAAGCAATCCATGGGTTGAAGGAGGCATTTCCTTGGTAATATCATTGATGACAATTTATGCAATACATACACACTTAGCACTTGCTAGACTAAGGTACTGTCGACAAAAACCTGACAAGGCTATACTTGACGGCTCACACTGTAATCACAGATGCTCAGGAGGTTGAGATCAGAAGGACCATAGTTCAAGGCCAGCCTGGACAAAGGTTGAACCAGGACTTGAACTCAGGGCTTCATGCTTTATTGATCATGGTTGATGCTCTACCACTTGACCCATGCCTCCAGCATTTTGCTATTGAATTGGAGATGGAGTCTTACAGACATTTCTACCTAGGCCGAATTTGAACCATAGATCCTCTATGTCTCAATCTATTAAGTATTTAGGATTACAATTGTGAGCCACCTAGGCCCAGCTTGGTGTGCACTTGTGATTTCAGGTGGGAGGCATAAATAGGAGGATTTTGATCCCCAAAAGTGAGACCTTTCCGGGAAAATAAACTAAAGCAAAAAGAATGTGAGTGAAGTGATAGGTGATAGAGTGCCTGCCTAGTAAGTTCAAAGCCCTGAGTTCCAACCCTAGTATACACGTGCACGTGTGCGCACGCACACGCACACACACACACACACAACTTGACTAAGGTAGAACAGGCCGCTTCTTTTCCTGGACGTGGTATCTAGTGCGGAAGATAGAGTTGAATGAGTTAACAAATGGTAATGAATGCTGTAATGGTAATAAAATAGGGCATGATCTATACTGACCAGGATGACTTGTAGGTGTCAGATAACTGTGGAGTAAAACATTGTTCAGTCATGTGTTTAATGATGGGATATGTTCTGAGAAATGTGCAGACACCTGTCATTCCAGATGATGTCAGATTTACCATCTAGAAAGTACTCTGTTGGGTGATACTCGAGCCTTAAGTGCATAATGCGAACCCACGGTGATTTTCATTCTTCTATGGTATACCTGGAGGCCAGATTTCCAGTTACTGATAGTTCTGATACCATGTTCTGCAGTTTGGTCACCACCTTCATTTATTTGTTACTGGTTTCATTCTAAAAGTATTTCCTAACCATTCCAATGAGGATGTCTGCTTAAAGGCTTTTATATTTGCTTATCATTCTGTTTGTGTTGCACTCAGAGTAAGAGATGGACATGCAGGACTAGATATTACCCGAAGTGGCTTGACATTTAAAATAAATAACCCCAAACCCAGTTAAGTATTTGCTAACCACATGTTTTCTAAACCTTATCCAAAAAAGCTCACTTGAACTACCAGGACATCACTGGCCTTTACTCTGACTCTCTGAATGGCCCTCTGGAAGCTTCTCCCATGTGCCTTCATCTTCCCAGAGCTAATGGGTATCCCCTCCAAGGAATGCTGTGTGGCCTCATCAGCAAAAAGGCAACATACCTGTGGTTTGGTAGAGAGTGAACTGGGCCAGGAATCTGGAGAGCCAGCCTTTATTCCCATCACTGCCAGTCACTCTGGATCTTGAGCTAATCAAATCCTCTCTGTGCTTTAATTTATACCCATGTAAAATGGAAAACATAATACTGTAACAGTGCACTGAACACGCGCAGCCAAATAAGATGGGAACAAAATGTTTACCGTATTTGAGTTGCTTCAAGCTCATAGACATGACCTGGAAACTTCTGGTAACAGACACTAGCAACTCTTAAGGCAGTCTATCATCAGATAGGCTAGATAGAATTTAAATCTTGGGTTATTTTGGGTATTAACATTTAGATCTCTTCCTTTGGAGGGCTGTGATGAAAAGAATACTAAGAAAGAGCTAATCAATGGCTAGAATGCATGAACATTCCATGCCCATGGCAGGTGAATATATGGTATCATAAAACTATCTCACATCTGTAATAATATTAAAAGCATGTCAGTCTGATGTTGCTTAGCTGCAACTAGCTTGATCCCAGAATGAAAGATTATGTTTCAAAAAAGTTTACCAGGTCCCAACTTCAGAGACAGGTATGATGGTGCAGGCAGGAGAATCTACATTTCCAGGTTAGTCTGGGCTTCACAGAAAGATCTTAGTTTTAAAAGTTAAAAAAGAAATCCTAACTAAAATGAGTCATTCTCCTCACTAAGCGTCAATTAAAATGTGGTTGTATACTGTATGTTAGGAAGTTAAGCATTGTGGGTGGGGTAGGAGAGGTACCATCAACAAAACCCAAATAAAGACTTTCTGTAACAGATCAAGGAAATGAGACTGTTCTTGTGATTAGAGGAAAGGGTAGCAAGTGGTACTTTGAGTGGGCCCAAAAGAATCTAAGAGGTAGAGAAGCTGATTCCAGGTAGAGGAAAATGAAAGTACAGAAAAGGGGCAGGAAGCAAGAAATATTTGTTGATGGAAACATAAGTTGTTCATGGTTAGATCAATTGGGTATAAACCTGGCTGCACTACAGAATTAACTGGGGAGGTTTAATAAAAACAGGTTTCCAGGCTTCTTCCCAGACTTTATGAATGAGAATTTTTTTCAGATGTGATCTAGATTATGTTGCTTTATGTATAATTTTAATTCTTTAACTCTAATGTGAAAACAGGCTTTAGTTCATTGGAGTAGGATTTGCCAAACCCTGAAAAACCATGCCACATTTGGCCAGACTGTCTAATCATGTTTTCTAAACTTAAGTTTTGAAAATCAGTTCAGTGAATCCTCTCCCATATATATTTGTTTTTATTTTGAAATATCACAATGCAGTTGTTGGCTAGGAGTGTTTCTCCATGATTGAGCACTGACTAAGCAGGCACAAGCCTTGGACTCTATTATTATTATTATTGCCTTAAAAAGTAATAATAACAATAACAATACAATTGTATATAGTAAGGGAAACTTTTTATGAACAACTTGTTTCTCTTTGAATGTGTTTGCTTATGTATTTATTTTTGTTCTGGACCACAGTATAAATTTTTATTTTTTACTGACTTTTTGAAGTTTTTAAATAACAGGAGATTATATTTCTTTGCATAGCAATGGGGAACTATAGAAGCTCTTGAGTTAGGATATGACATGATCAGATTTACAGTGTTGAAAATTAGTAAGGCAGTAACAAATAGGGTAGATTGAAATAAGGGACAATGAGGAATGAAGAATCAATGGGAATCTGTATCCATTACCAATTTTTAAGAATTGTGCTAATTAGCCGGGCGCTGGTGGCTCACGCCTGTAATCCTAGTTACTCTGGAGGCTGAGGTCTGAGGATCACCGTTCAAAGCCAGCCCAGGCAGGAAAGACCGTGAGACTACTATCTCCAATAAACCACCAGAAAACCGGAAGTGGCACTGTAGCTCAGGTGGTAGAGCACTCGCCTTGAGCTGAAGAGCTGAGGGACAGCGCCCAGGCCCAGAGTTCAAGCCCCACAACCGACAAAAAAAAAAAGAAAAAAGAATTGTGCTAATTAAAATATACACAAATTCTAAAATTATTTGTATTAGTTTTTATCATAGTTAACATTTTTCTTCTTTAGGACTAGATGACTTTCCATTATTATGAACAGCAGGTACCTAGCCTTTACTAGTTCATAGATTGTATTCAAATGAGATATATATATATATATATATATATATATATATATATATTTCATTGTTTTAGTTGGGAAGGAGGAAATATGGAATAAGAGCACATGTTGTAGATAATACAGAAGGTGAATAATTAGTGTTGTAGATGAGACTTATTCTGTTTGTGTTATCATAGCAAAATATGATATACTAGGCAAATTATAAAGAACAGAAATTTTTTTCTTACAGTTTTGAAGGCTGGGAAACCAAGGCTAAACCCTTGGAATTCAGTGTCTGGTGAAAGTCTTTTTTTGGCATCCTTAGATCATAGAACAGGCAAAGAAAATGGAGAAGTACTGAGTCCTTACAAGGCAGAGAAATAGAAGAGAGTGACTCACCTCCTAAGTGAAAGACCCTGCCTCTTCAGATGATCTTATTGACTGTGAGGTTTTATGTATGTATGTATGTATGTATGTGATACTGGGGTTTGAACTCAGAGCCTCAAGCTTCCTTGATTTAGTTGGCTCAGATGGTGTTCTACCACTTGAGCTTAGCATTTAGGCAAGCTTTTTATCAACTCAAGGCCTTTTCTGCCAGAGCAGGATTTGTATTGCAGTCCTCCCAGATCTCAGCCCTCAGAGTAGCTAGGATTATAGACTTCAACTACTGGTGCCTAGTTTACTAAACTTTATTTTTGTGGTTTGTTTTATTTTTAATTTTTTACATGGGTACTATGAGATAATAGCATGGTGACTAAAGCAGAAGAAGCCACTGTAACACCTAATTTCATTAAAAAGAAAAGATACAACTCATCATTCTAATGCTCTGTCCTATCTCTGTGGGAATGAAAGGAAACTTCCAGAAGAAAATGAAAAAAATAAAGGATGTTTTTGTTTGCTTAACTCGGCTGGCTGCTTTAATTCAGATTGAAATTAGTAATCCACTTTAGCATGAAACAAAGGCAATTAACAAAACAAGAAAATACTATTATGTAAAAAAATAATAATGATGTAAGCACAGTTGAACCTTACCATGTTGCTCAGGCTGATCTTGAATATATAAATTACATGGGGCCCCTTCAGATCATGAGATACAAGAAAAGAACTTGGATAAAGATTTTTCCAAAATAATGAGGTATGAATAGCCAATAAACGCATTTACATTGTTAATCATCAGGGAACTGTACATTTTAAAAACATATAGAACGTGTGATACTAATAAAACTTGAAGACATGCTAAGTGGAAGAAGCTAATCATAAAAGGACAAACACTGTATTATTCTACTCATAAGAGATACCAATACAAGATAAACTCATAGAGAAGTGTAAAATGCTGCTGTAGAGGTTAGAGAGATGAGAAAAATGAGAGTTGTTGTTTGATTGCAGAATTTATATTTTTGATGATAAAGAGCTCTGTGAGCAAAGCTTTATACCTCACATCCGTAATCCAAGCTACTTAGGAGACTGAGATTTCAGAATCTTGGTGGAGAGCCAAGCCAGGCAGCCAAAAGTTTGAAATTCTTATCTCCAATTAAACAACAAAAAAGCCCAAAGTGGCTCAGGTGGTAGCTGTGACTGAAAAAGCCAAGCAGAAGCATGAGGAGTTTAAGCCCTAATACCAACTCACACACACAAGAAAATTCTGTGGATGAGTGAAAGATGGTAATGATAGCACCATGGTGTGAATGAACTTCTTATCATTGTATCATGGACAGTGAACTTAATGTATGTTTTACCACAATGAAAAAAATTAATTTCATGAGATACCACCTTATATGCAGGAGAGATACATTGTTAACAAATGTTGGCAAAGCTGTGGAGAAATCTGAACCCTTACACACTGCTGGTAAATGGTGAGATCACTTTGAAAAAGTGTTACTAGTTTTTCAAAAGGTTAAACCCGAAGTCCATTCTTAGGCATATTAAATACATCTGCCCACATAAAAGCTTGTATGGGAATGGTCATAGAAACATTAATCATAGTATCTAAAGGGTAAAAAAAAAACTCTGTATGCTTATCAACTGGTGAATGGATAAATACAAAGTGCTATAACCACATAATGGAATATTATTTATCCATAGAAAGGAACAAGGTACTGATACATGCTACCATATAGGGGAATCTTAAAATTGTCATGCTGATAGAAACTAAACACAAAAAAATCCCCACATATTTATATGCTTCTATTTATATGAAATGTTCAAAATAAGCAAATTCATAGAGACAGAAAATAGATTAAGCGTTGTCCGGAGCTGCAGGGAGAGAAGGGAATGACTTCTCATGGGCATGAGATTTCTTTGGAGGAATGCTGAAAATATTATGGAATTAGAAAGTGGTCAATGGTTGAGGAACTTTGTGATATACTAAACACTGCTGGGTTATACACTTTAAAGGAGTGAGTTTTATGTATGTGAATTCAAACTCAGTTTTAAAACGCAACAAATTGATGGAAATTTGAACATATTGATCAAGAGTCCATGTGTGGAAAATTGAACTACAGGGGTTCAACTGATCAGCTTGATGACTTTCTAATAGTGTGGGCATGTGGTTATGCTATTGGATAGATTCCTGTACTTCACTGTGGCATAGTTTCCTCGTCTGAATATGGTGACAATTCTATTTACCTCATAGGGTTGTTGTAAGAATTTGTGCATAAAGCAAGGAAATAGTTTAGTGTGATACATAATACATAATAAGAGCTCAGTAAATCATAACTAGCTTATATTATTAAAGACTTTCAAATAATGTCCAAAATATTAAAGACAATGCTGTATGCATCAGGAAGTTATAGGGCAGAAAATTAGGAGAAAGGAAGTGAGTTTAAGTTTCTTCTAAGTAAAAGAAGAAGAGGTGGCTTGTGAACTAAGCTCTTCAACGTAACATTCTTTCTGCCCCCCTGGCCTGCTTTCTCTTCCTGTTAACACCTGCAACCCCAGAAATTCATGTTTGTTTATTTATTTAGCTCTCCACAGAAGGATGTTAAGTTCTAACAGTGTGTAGGATTTGAGTGCCTTTTAAATGCTTTTACTGGCTCAAAGAAAATACTGCCTTGCCCACAATAAGTGCATACAGAATAAAATAAGAAGAGAAAACAAAGTAGGCTACCAGTCTTTACCTTGAGTGGGTATAAATTGAAGAATAAGTCTTATATGAGTGTGTGGACAGTACAGGAAGCTAGGGCCTCATCAATTCATCACAGACTGATCCCCACTTTGCATTGTTAAAGCCTTGACTGCCAGTGGGATAGTGTTTGGAGATGGGAATCTTTGGGAGATAATTAGAGCTGGGTGGGTACGGTCATGAAGGTCTTGGAAGTGGTACCAGTACAATAGGCTTGTTTCCCTTTTTGAGAAAAAGAAACCAGACTTGGATGTGTGTCCACCCTGTAACATGGAAGACATAGCCATCTATTAGGCAGGAAGGCACTAACCAAGAAATTCGTGGATAAAGCAAAGTGAAGAATATGGTGTAGGACATTAAAAAAACAACAACAAAGACAGACCTCTTGTGTCCATATCTTGGGGTTCATTTCACTTAGCATTATCTTATATGGTCATATGTACATAGCTTTTGAGATTTTCTGCTCATCTGATAAAATTATCCTAAACATACACTAATTATTGCAAATGAGGGAAACCATGGGACCTATATTTCTTTGGGCCTGGCTTACTTCACTTGGTATGATTTTTTTGTTGTTGTTTCCTTTGTATGTTCTTCCTCCTATGGCATATCCTCTGTTGTCACTGTTTGGTACCCTGCATCTTGTATATACATTTGTCTAATGTGGTGAGGGGAAGGGAATAACAAAATGCTGAAACAAGGACACAGAATGATCCATTGCAACAAGGATACCCACAGGACAGTATATTAAAAATGAACTTTACAACTTCGAAGGTGGGGGAGGAGTGAAGGAGGTGGGGAAGGGATAGTGGGAGAACAACAAGTGAGGGGGTAAGAATGTACTCATTACCTTACTCATGTAACTGTAATCCCTCTGTACAGCATCTTTACAATAAAATAAAATAGAAAGAATACAGTGTAGAGAATGCTGTCTATGAGGTATTGGCAGTATATGAGTACAGAATATCTAGAAAAACATGCAGGACATTGCTAACACTATCAGAGGGAGATAAGTGAACATGAGAATGTTGGCTGATTCATTCCTTTGTATCTTTTGGGTTTGGAATCATGGGAATGAATAAGCAACTTCAAAAATGATTTACATCATAAATAAATTACACAGGGAATTCTGAAAAGACTTGTTTCCAGAGGACCAATGACTAAATCCAAATATTTTAATGGGAGCAATGGTCACATATTGAAAACAACATAAATTCATTATACAAAATATCTAAATTGTCATACAAGTAACAACTTATTTCCTAGAATAGTATAATATTTTAGACAAGATTATTTATTTTTATTTCGTGCCAATACTAGGGCTTGAAATCAAGGCATAAGTACTGCCTCTTAGCTTTGATGCTCAAGACTGGCACTCTACCACTTGAACCACAGCTCCACTTCTGGCTCTTTGGTGGTTAATTGGAGATAAAAGTATCAGAGATTTGTCTGCCTGGCCTGGATTCCACCAGGATCCTCAGATCTGAGCTTCCTGAATAGTTATTACAAGCATGAACCACCAGCTCTCAGCTTTAGAGCCCTCCCTTTTTTTGTTGTTGTTGTTGTTATTTTTTGTTTGTTTTGTTGGTCATGGGACTTGAACTCTGGGTCTGGGTGCTGTCCATGAGCTCTTCCGCTCAAGGCTAGTGTTCTACCGCTTGAGCCACAGCGCCACTTCTAGTTTTCTGGTGGTTAATTGGAGATAAGAGTCTCACGTACTTTCCTGCTTGGGCTGGCTTTGAACCAAGATCCTCAGATCTCAGCCTCCTGAGTAATTAGAATTACAGGTGTGAGCCACCAGCACCAGCCTTAGAGCTTTTTATTAGGATATATTCTCTAAATGTTTTAAAAAAATTGTGCCTTTAGGCTCAAAAAATTAAAAGCAACTAAAAACAAATGAACACTGGGAAATGCAAAATTTAATTAGTTCCTTTGTTTCCAGGGCTTCCCTCAAGCAGTTCTCCCCTCCCCCCACCCCATCTCACCAGGAGCTTAAACTCAGGGCCTACGCTCTGTCCCTGAGCTCTTTTGCTCAAGGCTAGCACTCTGACTTTGAGCCACAACACTACTTAGAGTTATTCTGATTGTTAATTGTGGATAACAGCCTTCTGCTGGCTTCCAACCAATCTTCAGATCTCATCCTCCTGAGTAGCTGTCATTAATAGCAGTCTAGTATTGTTAAGTCAAATAGCAGATCTGTTTTCAGAACACTCATGCAAACAATTTGACCAAAAATCATATATACAATTCCTTTGATACTAAAGGAACTTGAAGCCGGGCACCAGTGGCTCATGCCTGTAATCCTAGCTCCAATAAACCACCAGAAAACCGGAAGTGGCGCTGTAGCTCAAGTGGTAGAGCACTAGCCTTGAGCTGAAGAGCTCTGGGCCTGGGCACTATTAGGCCCAGAGTTCAAGCCCCATGACCAACCAATAAATAAATAAATAAATAAACTTGAATTAAAATAGGTATATATTTCAAGTATGACAAGAGCTGGGTCTAGATAGAATAGGAATTTTGAAGTGCAAAAAGTAACTGCTAAGGATTAGTTTTTAGGTAAGTGTGGTAGATGATTAAATATTGTACTGATCCCAACCCATCTTAGAAAGTATATACCTTTTCAGGTATCCTTGTTCCTTTCATCAAGAAGTGCAGTCTGTTTCTCCTCCCTGTAAATCCAGCCTAGTCTTAGTTAAGTCTGATTAATAAAATGTGGCAGACTTGGTTATGCAATTTCCGGGGCTAGACCTCAATAGGCCTTGCAGCTTCCTCATTCCCCTTTTTGGATCACTGCCCTGAGAACATATCATAGAGCTTGTCCAGCTTTCTGGAGCATGAGAAGCCACCTGGAAGAAAAGCAAGGGGCCCAGTCTATAGCCTGCATCAACTGTCATTCCTATATAGCTATCCTTTATTCCAGGCACTCTAAAGGATGCTCCTCTGGCATTACTGAGTCTAAGTAATAAAACCAGCCCATAACAGCCTAGCCAACACACAGACTTGTGAGAAATAATAAATTATTGTTTTATGCCATGTTTTGGGGTTGTCGGCTGTCAGAAGAAAAAAACCTAACGTGATTAGTAAGATACTGTCACCCTTATCTAGCACAAAGTACAACCTATGCCAATGTAAGTTCCTTGTTTGCTTTATATTGTCGATGGTATCCCTACCACTGTGCCTATTATAGTCTACCACATGCACCATCGACATTCAATAAATACTCGTTAACTAGCCCCAGCACACATATTAGCTTTTGAGTATATTTATATTTCTAAATGTACTAATTTACAAACTGCTAAAAATCAACATAATTATCATCAACAATTTGTATTGCTCTCATATCACAAGTGAAACAATAGAACATATAATTGGAATATTGCTCCCTGGCTGCGGCAGATTATAGCAACTGTCATAATAATTCTGGTAAGATTATACAGCGAACTAGCCCTCCAATGTAGCTTAATAAATGAACCACTGGACTTCTGTAAGTGAAACCCTAAGACAATTTTTTAAATTGCCACTAAAATTATACTGGCTAGGGTCATAATAAACAGATCAATGAGTCTTGGCAATGGACCAGACATTCTTTCTGCTGATAAACTAATAATGCCTTGCAGCTTGTTTACATAGCTGTCTCACTTAATATCAAGATCACAAAATCTGATCCAAAATAATAATAAATATGCTGTTCAAGAAAAAAAGCTAAACAAATGAGGAGACTGGAAAATACCAATATAAAATCAATTATCTCTGTGATGAGGAACTTCATAGATGCTAGTTTAACTGTTGCAAGTGGGTTATCATTCCCACTTTGCTGTCAAATCAGAAGACATTTGGAATGTCACCGAATATTATTCTAATAAAGGAACACTAATGTGTTTGACCATCAGAATATAAAGTGATACTGAAAACATAGTAATCTGAATTATAAACTATATATATATATATATATATATGTTTATTGCAAAGTATTTCTCCTTTTTATGCTCAAAATCTAAGGTAAACCATATACTAGGGTTTCAGTAGGCCTATGTGATTGTGTATGTCAGTATTGAAACAAAAACTCAAGAAGAAACATTTACATTCTAGACACACTGCAAGATGCGTTTAGGCAGAGGACTTCCATAGAGCACAGCATGAGATGAAAAAAAGTCACCATTCCAGGTGATTTCCCTTCATTTCAGGGTTGCAGTCTCAGCTAGCTCATTCAGCCCAAGAAAATCTCAATTTCCAGGTGTAAAGTCACAGGCATGTGAATAAAGAATACAGAATGATAATAAAAAATGGGATTAGTGTGTCAAAAATGGTTATCTGAAGAATGTAAGCAGGGTCCCTTGGGCTAGAAGAACCTTCCACCATCTGTCAGGTGAAGTTGACCTCAGAAAAACTCTGTGTCTAGTCATCCTTTATGACCATCTTTATCATGCAAGACTGGAATGAACTAAACCATCACATCCCTCCAAGTCAGCTGTGTGAAGACACCGGGAGTTCAGTCAAAACTCTGACTTCCTCTTCAGGTGTTTGTGTAATATGAGCTATAACACTGGCTAAACCCTTCTGAGTCAGATTTCTACATAATATTTTTTTACCTATCCCCCTATACCTTAAAACTTCTTCCTTACTCCAACTACAACCCTGGTTAAGACCTTTGACTATATCCAACCTCTCCTACTATCTTGACAAGGAGAGACACTGGACATAGATTCAAGAAACAAATGTTGAGAGGAAGGGCCACCTTAGCAGAGAGAAGTTGGGAGTGAGTGAAGAAATTCTAATTTATAAAAACTCTTCCTTCCCTGGAATGTTTTTACATGTCTTATATTGAATGCTAAGACTTGGGAAGGATGTTTTGGGTTTTTTTTTTTAGTCCTTTAATCTTTAAACTTCTTTTAAAAGTTAAATATTCAAGTGAAAATATCATTGAATTGCAAAATATAGAACATAAGTCACTTTCATCTCGCTCCATTGTATGTCCAGCTAATATTTTGATGTACATTGCTAACTTTGGAACCCCAGACAGTAAGATGAACATACCTGATTGGATCTAGATCGAAGCTTTGAGCAAGAGGGTATAGGACCATTTACATGTGCTTTCAGGGTTGACTAGCAGAAAAGAGATCTGGATAAAAAAAAAAACATATTCAGCTAGGTGCTGGTGACTTATATTTGTAATCCTAACTACTCAAGAGGCTGAGATATGACACTGGAGGTTAAATCAGAGAGATTTATCTCTAATTGGCCAGCAAAAATCTGAAAGTGAAAGTGGCTTAAGTGGTAGAGCACCAACTGTGAATGAAAAAAATGCAGACACAAGGCCCTGAGTTCAACCCTCAGGAATATGCATGTGCATGCATGCATGTGTATGCTAACAAACACAAACCACATTCAATAATAAATACAGTATCTAGTTCCTTTGGTTTAACTTTTGTCCCACTGTTTCTGTGATTCCTCTTTCCTACCCCAAATCAGATATAAACTTATTTACAAGACAAAGAGTACTGAAATCAGAAACAGTGACCATGGGGAATAAACCAGAGGGGAAAAAAAAAGAAAAAAGAAATAACTGCAAACAGTACACTAAAAACAAAAACAAAACAACCACACCAAAAAAAAAAAAAACCTCTTGTTTCCATATTGTGGAGATCAGTTCTATTAGCATGATTTTATATGGTCAAATGTACATAGCTATTGGGCTTTTGTGAATCTCTGCTAGGACTATCCTAAACATAAACTAATTATTACAAATGAGGGAAACCATGAGTATGGCTTATATTACTTAATATGATTTTTTCCAAGTCTTTTCCGTTTCCTTACGAATGAGGTGATGTCATTCTTTCTAATGGAAGTATAGAATCCCATGGTGTATATCTGCATTTTCTTGATCCATTCACCTACTCAGGGATATCTGGGTTAATTCTATGTCTTAGCTATGATAACTAATGCTGCAATGAACATGTGCTGGTTGCTTTAGTCTTTTGAGGAACCTCTATACTGCTTTCCAGAGTGGTTGAACCAGTTTACATTCCTACCAACAGTGTAGTAGCTTCCCTTTTTGACAATATCCCTTCCAACATCTGTCATTATTTGTTTTCTTATAATGGTCATTCTAACTGGGATGAGGTGGAATCTCAATGTGGTTTTGATTTGTATTTATTTAGTGGCCACAGATTTTGAACATTACTTCATTTGTCTATTAGCAATTCTTTCCTCTCCAGAGAAGTCTATTTTTAATTCCTTAGCCCACTTAATAATAGGGTGGTTGTTTCTTTGAGGATTTGTTTTTTGGGGTTAATTTTTTGAGTTCTAGGTATATTTTTTATATAAGGCCCTTGTTTGTGTATAGCTAGTGAAGATCAGCTCCCAATTTATGGGGTTTCTATTTATCTTGCTAACTATGTTCCTTCCCCAAAGTTGTAAAGTTAGTTTTGTGACATAATGTCTTGTACATTTCATTGTTGCAATGGGTCCACTTGTATCCCTATTTAAACAATTTTTTCCCTTCCCCTCCCCAAATTATACCAACATCAAATACAGTGAAAACAGGAGTTATACCATGGGGGAGGGATATACAAAGCAACAAAGAAATCATAAATATGTTAGAAAGAAAAACCATTTGAGTCCTTATCTTGGGGTTCATTTCTCCTAACATCAACTTATCTGACCATTTCTGCTTGTCTCAGACATATACTAGTTATTGCAAATAGGAGAAACCATGGAACTATGTTTCTTTGGGCCTGGCTTACTTCACTTAATACAATTTTTTCCAAGTCTTTCCATTTCCTAACAAATGGAGGCATAGAATTCCAATGTGTATATATACCACATTTTCTTGATCCATTCATCTACTGAGGGGCATCTGGGTTGGGTCCGTATCTTAGCTATGGTAAATAAGGCTGCAATAAACATAGTTGTGCTAGTAGCTTTAGTATGGTCTTGTTTGTGATCATTTGGGTAAATGCCCAAAAGTGGGATTGCTGGGTTATAGGGGAGCTCTATGTGGAGTCTTTGAAGTGTTGAAAATACTCAGCAGCTGGAGCTGGGGGTGTAGCTCAGTGGTAGAGCTGTTGCTTAGTGTGGGCAAGGCTATGGGTTCAAATTCCAATACAGAAAGAAAGAAAGAAAGAAAGAAAGAAAGGAAGGAAGGAAGAGAGAGAGAGAGAGAGGGAGGGAGGGAAGGAAGAAAGAAAAAAAGAAAGAGAATGCACATTATTATGTATTTGCCTAAACCAAAAGAATGTAAAATACCAAGTGTGAAATTTAGTGTAAAATATGGGTTCTAGATGATAGAGGAGTGTTAATGGGAGTTCTAACTATGGCACTGCCACTCTGAAGGGGAATGTGGATACATAATGGGGTGGAGAGGAAGGAGGCTAAGCATGTGTGGGGCAGGAAATATGCAGGAACTCTCTGTAGTTTTACTCTTAGTTTTTTTATATGAGTCTCAACTATTCTTAAAAAAAAATATTTGTTTGCGGGGCGCTGGTGGCTCAGGCCTGTAATCCTAGGTATTCAGGAAGCTGAGATCTGAGATCTGAGGATCTCGGTTCAAAGACAGCCCGGACAGGAAAGTCCGTGAGACTTTTATCTCCAATAAACCACTAGAAAACCAGAAGTCGCACTGTGGCTCAAGGTAGCTTGCTCGCCTGTGCTGAAGAGCGCAGGGACAGTGCCCAAGCCCAGAGTTCAAGCCCACAACCAACAAAAAAAAAAAAGTCTTTGTTTTAAACACTAGCCAGTGTGGTGGCACACGAATCGGAGAGTCACCTTTAACTGGGCTAGATTTTATCTGGCAACCCAATTTCCCCACTAAGGTGAATTTAGTCTCAAGAACAAATTCTATTCATTTTTGGATTGAATTGCTTTTTTCTTTTATTATATTTAGCACTGAGAAATAGCCCATCTTGTAGTTGGTACTCAAAGAGTATTTGAAATCACTGAGTAGGGGCTCCCCTTTAGAATCTGAGGACTTTGGAGTGTTTAGGTGTATTTGCTTGTTAAAGCTTGGGACTCTGGCAGTGGGATGTGGGTGAGGATATACAAAAAACTCACGCCTCACCCAAACTGTTTTCTAAAATTTATAGTTTTAGTGACTGTCACATTATGAAGGGCTATATTTTCTCTTCTAAAAATTGTTGCCTTGAAGAACTGATTTAAGACATGATTAATTTAAATTTTGATTCCTTAGCTTTTTTTTAATAAAGTCTCAAAATATCTTTTTTGCTAAAATAAATATATCCAATAAGCTTTTCCTCATTGAGGATATGATTTATGGCCTTTTTAGAACTGTTAAATTCTAAACTTTGATCCAGATTTCTTATTGTTCTTCAGGTCATATAACTGCCAGATTAAAAAAACTTTCAATTTATGTTATAAGCAAAGAATGTAAAAAGGACAAATAAAAGGAAGAAGGGAAAGAGGAAGAAAGGAGCCTTCATAGTTCATATTTTAAAAAGGAGAGAAAATTAAGTATTTATTAAAAACATTATTTTCTTTCATAGTGACCAGGTTAGAATTCTGAGATTTACACATGGTAGTCAAGTGTTCTACCACTGAACTACATCTTCAGTCTTTACAGAGTTCTTTTGTTTAAGAATGATCTCTGGTTAAGCAAGACTAAAAGAACCATTAAAGATGAATTTTGTAACTTCAAAGAACAAGGACTCTTAGCAGTTCAGCCCAGAAAAAAATTAATTTTAATTTATAAAAATTTTTAACACCATTATATGCAAAAGTTATTGTACTGAGTGAGGATCTATAGATTGTTAGATTAACTTAAGCACATTAAAATTTAGAGTTTATTTGAGCAGATAGAGGTGTGGTCTTACCCACTACAAATGGTTCAGGTTCCACTGGAGGGAAAACTTCTATAAGGTACACATAGAAAACAAGGCATAAAATATTTGTTCAGTTAACGTGGACCAGTATCCTTCAATCTCTAATAGAAGTTACTTAGCCACTTTTCACTGGTAAAGTCCCTAGTTGGAGTTAGTTGTTTTTGACTAGGTCAATTAATCTGATTGAGCTTGTTTGCTTATGTAGGAACTTAGAAAACTGGCCACATCAACTCAACTTAAATGGATATCCAATTAAATTGTTTTAGCAAAGTGAAAATAAAGTATTGTCCTTCAATTTTACTAGATAGTATTTTTTTTTGCAGAGGGGTGATCAAAGGAGAAGAACAAAGGAAGATAATATAAATATTATGACAAAGAGGTAGAGAAATTGAGGGTCTGTTTTGGGAAAATGTAAGAACAAACATTTTAGATGACAATACACACTCCTACCAATTGGCAAGTGAAACTTATTAATTAGAAACTAAAAGGCCGGCCCTGTCATCGGTGATATGAGTATTGCTTGTCATGCACAAAGCCCTATACTCCAATAAAAATAAAAATTATAACAAAATTACTAGATATAATCTTCTTAGATATTAATGCATCAAGTAAGAAATACATATATGAATGTATAAATACATAAATGCATAAGCACACAAAAATGAATATATAACATTTTAAAAATGTTTTTCCTATTAGGTACTGGTGTCTCACACCTATAATCTTACCTACTCACAAGGCTGAGATCTGAGGGTGGTCGTGGTTCAAAGCCAGCCCATGCAGGAAAGTCCATGAGGCTTTTTTTTCCAGTGAATAATCAAAAAGCTGAGCCATGGAGGCATGGCTCAAGTGGAAGAATGCTAGCCTTGAGCAAAAAAGCTAAGGAACAGTTCCCAGGTTCTGAGTTCAAGCCCCAGTACAGGTGCATGCACACGCGCGCACGCTCACACACACACAGAAAGATAAAGAAAAAGTGTTTTTTTTATTGTGTAGAACTGCCCAGGACACACACACACACATACACACACACATACACAGAAAGATAAAGAAAAAGAAAAAGTGTTTTTTTTTTTCATTGTGTAGAACTGCCCAGGACACACACACACACACACACACACACACACACCACAGCACATTAATATAGTTCTTCTAGTTATACCCATGAGCTCCTTTATTACAGTGCAAGTTGAATTCACATAAGAACTCTGACTTGGGTTCTGGGAACATCTTCCATGTGCTTTTTGTTAAATAATGTCAGAATATCAAGAGAACTGAGTTAGAATGCTCAGTGCTGGAATGCTGAATCTAACTACATATGCCTCCCAGCTACAATTTCATGTTTTTTGAAAGACTAATCCAGGCATTACATTATTGTCAGTGCCTCCCAAAATATTCTTTGCCAATTATTCTTCTTGTTTTCAAAGGTTCTCTTAGTACAGGTATTTCCTGTTTTATTTCAAAATTAATGATAAATGATAGGCTTTTGAAGATTTAGAGAATGAATTGTGATCCAAGAAACATTTTTTATTATTGGATACGCACTGCCTAAACTGTTCCAACAGTTTTCTTTTTGTTAAGTTGAAAAGGTAATTATTTTTTTCCATAGTCATACATTCTTGAAGACTTAAAGAATATATTTTGAGAAGTTCATTTGCAGAATATATTTTCAAAATGAAAACATCACGCTTCTCTTTCACCATGAGTAAAAATCTCACTTTTTAACATTTATTCAGTTCTGAAACATTGTCTTTATAATAGCTACCATCCTAGTGCTTAATCGTTTTAATATGGGCTAGAGCTTTTATTCTTCTTTCTTAATTGCCAAGAAAATCTAAAAAAGAAGAAACATTTTTGAATGAATATATACCCATTTTAGGGCAGATCAGGCAGGTTTTTTTCCCCCAAGGTCAACATACAGAATGAAGGTTCTTGTTTATGTGTTTTTTTTTTATAAAGGAAATGGTAGTGTTTTCAAGCTGTGAGATCAACTAAACAATCTGGCTTCCAGTGTTAAAGGCTACCATGTTAAAGCCTGAAGGGGAATATTCTTGGAATTTATCACTGTGAATAAAGCCATATGTACTATAAGTCCCTCCCAAAAAAGAGCTTTTTTTAACCTCTTTTTATTCTACTGATATTGTAGCTTATCTTTCAAATAGAACCTGGACTTTTTCTCTTCCATTTTTCTGTTTCTGGCTAGTGCCTCCTCTGTCTTAGATTCTGTGGCCCAAAATACACAGTATGCTCAACATGGGGACACTCTTTCTGGCCACAGGTGAATGTGATGGACTCCATTCACCATCTCTGCAAACCTGGGCAGAGAACCAGACGATCACATCTGGCACCCAGTCCCTGTCCAAGGAAGATGAAAACAGAACGTGCTCAACTTCAGCTGCCAACATGGCCAAGGCTGCCTGGCCCTCCACACACCTTTGTTCTGATCCTGAAAGATCACAGTGATCCCAGGCTACACCACATCCAGAGACTTTTTAACTCTAGGACGCCATCACTGCCTCTCAGATTGCTGAAGCTAACCTTATGTTCCTAGCACTTTTTAGACCACCAGCTCTATTGAAACTCAAAAAACAAAACACACACATCTATGTATATTCTAAAAGTAAACTCAGAAAAATTGAGGGAATTTTTTGAAATTTCACTGTGGTCCCGTGCTTCCCTGAACAACACTCAGAAATGTTAATACACTGGTGATTATGATGTCCTTACATTTACTGAGTTGTCTGTCAACCACCTGGTGAGTTGGCACTTAGGTTTCCACACTGAGAAATAGGAGGAAAGTAGTAATGATTAAAAAGACATTTGAGTGCTACTCTTGCCTCTGGCTGGTTTACTTTGGACATCACCACTCCTTTTTTTTTTTTTTCACGATCTAATATTTGGGAGTATGCTTGAAAAAACAGCTTCAGCTTCAGGAAAAGTTAAGAGCGACCTCTTTTTGGCTGACTCATTCTAACTTTAATATGTCTTTACAGAACATGGAAAAAGTTCAAAGTCTGCTCTTATTTTTCCCATATTACTGCAGAAAAGAAAAAAATCAGTATGTAACTCATGTATCTATTTAATTCTTATTTTTATTTCAGTGGCATCAGCACTAAATCCTTTTCTCATGAAGGAAAATATGGTAGAGAGCATCACTCCTTTTTATATTTTATTTATTTATTTTTGCAGTACTTCAGGATCAGACCCAAGGCATTATGAAGACTATACTGAGCTGCACCCCAGCCCTGCCCTGTCCCTTTCTTCTTGGTGTTTCTCCAGCCACACAAGCTGTGGAAGTAAAGTAAGACTATGAATCGCTACTAGCTTGAGCTTCAAACTCATAGATAAGAGTACCAAATTATGCCATATGCAGGACCTTATAAAGAATGCAGGCTTAAATTGGTAACCTGTACATGATATTTCTCAGAACTTTAGTTTTCCCCTGTAAAATGGTGATAATCTCTGCCTTATGGTAACTTCATTATGATTAAAAGATATTGCAGCTGTAAAATGACTCACATTGTGCTTGGCATGCAGTAGGCAGTCCAGTGCTTTCCACAGATACGTTGGCATAACTGGCAGATCAGCCATTCTCACCTTCCTTCCTTTCTCTCTTTTTTCTTTCTCTTACTTGCTTCTCCTCCTCTTCCTCCTCCTCCTCCTCCTTTTTCTCCTTCTCCTCCTCCTCCTCCTCCTCTTCCTTCGCCTCCTCTTCCTCTCTCTCCCCCACCTCCTCCCGCTCCTTCTTTGCAATCACCCTATAGTCAGGGTGTCACTATGTAACACAGGCTGATCAAACCCTTCCATCCTCCTGCCTATACATGTCAATTACCAGGATTATAGACCTGCATCCATCATACCTGGTTTCAGACCACTTTCAAAGTGCAATTTCCCAAGTGAAAATTATATTTCTTCTAATTTCTTACTCTAGATCCTACTGCTAAATTACATCAGAACTGACTGATCAGGGTTGCCTTGCTTCTACACAGATTCCCAAATTTTGAACCAGCCTGTTTTTAAATCCTACTTTCTGTTGTTTTAGATCATACATCTCATAAGACTTCAGGGATTGGCTTCCATAGTTCCACGTAGAGTATCTCTGCAGCAAGAAAATCAAACAGTTCCCTGAATCGGAGTTCCTGCTCAGTATCCCTTATAGCAGTTCTCCATACTAGCTGAGCTCTGGGAACATCTGGGAAAGATGTTAAATTACCAGCCCTATGCCAATTCAGATTCAGTAGCAGACCACCATGTGTGCTTGGAGGCATGTCCCACATTTAACTGAACTAGATCATTGTCAATTTAAAGATATAAAGAACAATTCATTTTCACTTTGTTTCACTGTTTATTATTCTGAGAACCTTGATTTTTTCCAGTTTCTTTCTAAGTCACTATGTATGATCTAAGTCACTATGATCTCACACCAGTTGTTCTTCTGATGACTAACTTATTCTTTACTGGTGCCTCTAGAATCTCAAATTATCCTTACTTTTCAAAAGGCTTTCTCTAGCTCTCACGCCTTTCCCTCTTCCATTTCTTTTCTGACCTTGAGGGAATGATCCATTCTCACCTCCCCTGAATGTCTTCCAGTTCTAACTCCTAACCTAGTGTACTGAAAAGTCCTCTCTGAACTCTCCTCAGCATGGCTACATTCTCCCTCTGCCTTGATGTTCTTGCTGCCCTTAGTTGCTATGGCAATGTCTTCTCCTGGTTCACCTCCAACTGCATTCCAAATCTGCAGGGAGCTAGTTGCCTGCCTGGGCTCAAGCCTTAGCCTGACCTTTCCCCTTCTTGGCAGGATGTGTCCCCAGGGTGTGGTGACAGAGGGTTTTGCTGTTGCTATCCCCATGCTGCCAGCTGGGCCTGCCAGGGTTGCCATAGAACTGGACTGCTGAGTTCCACTCCTTGAGCAGGCTATGGAAGCATGCTGGTCTCTGGAGGCAGATTGGACCTGATTACAAGTGTAACTGTTTGTGGTTGATGTGCATCTCTCCACAGCTTGGAACATAGGACCAGGGAAAGGCTGTCAGCTGCAGTGTCCAGAGCTGTTAGTGCTCCCTAGAGATGTCCAGGAACAATGGGGCAGGGAGAAAGGCTGGCAAGATGGTAAATGATGTTTTTCTTATGACTCATGGATCACCATCTCTAGGAGACCAATTCATACTTTTGGCTCTATTCTTACCCTATTAAAACTGGCACTATATTGTCTGCTAGACACCCTTTCCTCTTCTCCCACTATCTTACTTTAGAAAGAAACCATCTCGTCTCCAAAACATGCTTCCTACCCTACAGTTCCTTATATCTGTAGTAATTTGTAAAAACACATACTTGAAAATATGGCCAGATCTTACTTTGTTCATTTGTTCCTCACATCCCAGCCTTTGACTGGTGTATTTTAAAATCTCCTTTGAAATGTCTCCAATGTTCTTTTGTATTGATTTTATAAGCAGCGGGTCACAATCAATAATATTAACTATATACAATATATAAGATACCCTAATACAAACATATCTAAAAATACAATTTGCTCAAGTTAATACTCTACTCAAAATCTTTAATGAATTTTTATTTCCTAAGAAAATGAAATCAGGGATGGTTATAGCTCATAGGTAGGGTGATTGCCTAGCATTCATGAAGGCTCAATCCCCAGTGCAATCCTCCTGGGGCTTCTGATGCTTCTTGAAGTTTGAGAAACACAACTCCAGATCCTGGATTTTAAAGTGAGGAAGGCCTTGTCTGTCTGTTTATTTTTAGAGGATGAAATCTGGGACTTCTCTGATTCTGATGGTGTTTCTGAAGTCTTTAAAAACTATATTAAGCTGGGCGCCAGTGGCTCACACTTGTAATCCTAGCTACTCGGGAGGCTGAGATCTGAGGATTTTGGTTCAAAGGCAGCCCAGGCAGGAAAAGCCGTGATACTCTTACCTCCCCACCCCAATTAACCACTCAGAAAACGGGAAGTGGCACTGTGGCTCTAGTGTTAGAGTGCTCACCTTGAGCTAAAGAGCTGAGGAACAGTGCCCAGGACCAGAGTTCAAACCCCACGACCAACAAAAAATAAAGGCAAGCAAAACACAAACTTTATATCAAACATTCAATGTAGACATATTCAGTGGTTTGTTTTTAAACCCTATCTCTTCCTAAATTATTTCAATGAATTTAGAAAGAGGATAAAATGGAAAACCAGAACAAAGGAAAGGAAGAGGAGGTATATAGGCTAACCACAAAGTTTACTGTTATTCTCATAGTAACTCTAAGCTTGCTGGAATCAGGGAGAAGGAAGTTAATGTCTTTATGTTAATGTTCCCATGTGGTACCTTATAGAAGGGCTACTTAAGAGAGGGTTTTAAAAGATAAAACCCTCAACAAAAGTTTCATAACTTATACACCAATACTTTTCACATGGCCAGTATAATTTTATAAATAGAAATTGTGTCATTGCCCAACATGCAAGAAAGAGCTCTAAGTCTGTGATAAAAACTCACTATGCCATTTCTCATAATTTGGTGACTGGAAAAGTTCATTTACCACAGTAAGCCAGCCCCCAAGAAAATAACAGAGTCTTGTCCATTCCAGCTAGATTCGGATGAAGATAGGAAAGGTGTGAGATGGGTGGGCCATAATCCATAGAAGAGAGTAAGCACCAAAAGATTGGGTAGCACTCACAGATTCAGGGCCCTGTTTGACTAGGCTTAAGGTCACTGAACCTGAACAAGGTGAGTTTAGATTGCAGCAAGGTTCTACCAAGTAGAAGGCAGATACAGTGTGACTGGAACTGGAAGGCAAAGTGTATCAGACATTAGCCAGATCTCTCCAGTGTGCTGTCTACTGCAGAGAGAAGTTTATAAGAAGACAAGCACTTTTTTGTGGGGGTATGTGCTTTTATATGAGAAAGGATATAATAAGGTATTCTTGAAATCTGGAACTGCAACCACAACATTGCATTGCTTTTAGATAGAAGTGGGATGCAAGTGAATAAATCTTTAGTAATTTCCTAATCACATTGGGCATGGTCTTTTGTATATAATCAGGCTCCTGGTTTCTCAAATTTGATAACATTTTAACACATGGAGACAAGATATGGGGAGAGGAATTAATTCCTAAGCACCAAACAAAATCTTAGCTATTAGAGTGTGTTTATTTGCCTCTTCAAAGTCATCTTGTATTAGACTTTTCTGAAGAAAGCATAATAATGCATTTCCCCATATTTTATAAAATGCATAGGTGACGAAGAAATACTAAACAATTTAGAATCACAATTCCAGGTTCTGCTTCTTACCAGCTGCATAATCTTATCAGATGAGATAAAGCATGAAAGTGTTTTAAGAACTGAAAGTACAATGTTGAATGGTTGTTTTCATACATGATCAGAGAAATTAATCTTTATTTTTCCATTTCAAATACAAATCACACTAAGTTAAGCAAGGAGAGCTATTGCAGGAGAGTTTGTGCATATTATGGCATGGGCCACACATTTCCCATGTCTTATTTAGTCCTGAACCAGTTTGTATGGTGCTGTTTATTGAATGCCTATTACTTACTAGGTGCTATGTTAGGTTAACAATCATTTCACATGTGAAAATAGTCAATGATCAATATGTTAATTCTTTTTTTTCATGCTGATATAAGGATTTGGACTCAGAGCCTCATGCTTTCTCTTAGCTTTCTTGCTCAATGTTGCTAATATGCTACCACTTGAGTTTTACCTTCAGCTGAACTTACTGCTGGTTATTTGGAGATGAAATCTTACAGACTTTTCTATCTGATTTTGAACCTTAATCTTCCAGGTTTAGCCTCCTGAGAAGTTAGGGTTACAGGTGTGAATAAAGAATATGCTAATTTTTTATCCAAACTCAAAAAAGACCAAGTCTTCTCTTTACAAGGCTTCCACTAGAAGAGGAGAAAGAAGTAGAGAAGAAAAATAATGACAGCAGTTGATTCGGTGCCTGGTACTTTGTCAAACATTTTACATGCATTTCCTTCTTTAATCATCACACTCACCCTATGAAATGAATGAATATTAATCACCCAGTTTTACAGTGGAGGAACCAGAATTTAGAGCCTTTAAGGGATGTGCCTTAAGGTAATTCTGGGCTTGAAATCCATTTTTCCTGGAGACTTGGATTTGCACTATGTTCTACTGCCTCCCAGAGTAGAGAAGGATAAGAACCATGTCTCTTCTGAATCAATGAACTAATTAACATCAAATGGCTGAAACCATGTCTTTCTAAAATAGTTTTCCCCAGACTTAAGTACAGCACTGAAAAGAAAGCAATCTATGTGATTGTTCCCCTAAAGGTTTCTAAGGCAATTTAGGATTATGTGGCATTTAAATGGAATCTAAAACTTCCCATGATAGAGCATAAGTTTAAAAAATCAGTTAACTGTGTTATTTTCTTCAAACTATTCCTATTTCCTCTAATATAAAAACAATTTCATCTCTACATTTTTGTAATGCTTTTTCTTTCTTTAAGATAGATGCTAGATTCATAGTCGTATCAAATGATCAAGGTGAGGAAAATAACCAAGATGAGAAAAGGGAAATCCTTTGATCTCTGGAATTCACTTGGCCTAATTCCATGAAATAACTGTACAGAAAATTAAGTATAATTTTTTCTCCGTAAATTGTGCTTGCTATTTCCTACCCCCCAACAAGATTAACTACATAAATTACAGGTCCTACTGTAAAATAAAGAGTAGGGATTCCTTATTAAAAATTATTAAGGATCTCAAGACAACAATGGCTGGGTCAGTTGACATGCCTGGTTTTTCTAAATGGTGTTCCTTATGTTACTATGCGGCTCACAAGCTCATGATACAGATTCTAACTCCTCAGGAGTTAGAACTTAAGGGACACATATTTATCCCTTGGCTAAGCTAAGGGATAAATATCTTTGGTGATAAATATTTTCCTTCTCTTTTTCTCATCCTCCTTTTCCTTTTCTTCTCCCCCTCCTCTTTCTCTTCCACTTTTTCCTCTATTTTTCTTTCTCCCTTCCTCATCTTCTTCCTCTCCTCCTCTTTCTTCTTTTTCTGGTGCTACTGGGGTTTGAACTTAGGTCTTCACACTTGCTAGGCTGACTACTCTACCACTTCAGCCATACCTCCAGATCTGTTTTTCATGCTTTTTTTTTGTTTTTGAGATGGAATCTCGATTCCCACTTGAGCACAATCTTTTAGCTTAAACTTCCTTTTGTTTCTGGGATGACAAGCATGCATCACTGTGTCCAAGTTCCTTCTATGGAATTATTATCTTTCAGATGTGAACATACTGGCACCTTGACTTTTTTGCTGAGACTAGTCTTAAATCATGATCCTTCCAAGTAGTTAGGATTACAGGTGCGAGCCGCTGGCGTTGTCTAGCTAAGAAGTCCCTGAAGAGTCACCATGGGCATTTTCTCTCTGAAACAAGCAAAGAAAACTTTTTAAAAAATCCCCAATTAAAAACTTAAGCTACACCTGAAAGTATAAAGAGTCATACTTAATGGCCAATCTCCTTGATAAACATAAATACAAAGTTTCTCAATACAATATTAGCAAACTAATTTTATAGCACATTAAAAGCATTATGATCAGGAGGGATTTATTCTAAGGAAGCAGGGTTATATCTAACATATGCAAATATAAGTGTAGTGTACCACATTAACAAAAGAAAGGAAGCTGAGCACAGTGGTAAATACCTATAATCCCAGCACCTGGGAGGCTGAGATGGAAGGATTGTTGGTTTGAGGCTATACTGAGCTGCAAAGTTAGACCTATAAAAAAATAAAAATCAGAATGAAGGAAAAAAAGATACAGAAAAATCATTTGACAAAATTTACCAATCTTGTGATTTATAAAATTCAGAAGAAACTAAACATATAACTGATGATTCACACATAATAATAGCCATCTGTGTGGCAAACCTACAGCCAATATCACACCCTATGTTGAAAAGTTGAGATCTTTTCCTCTAAAAGCAAGAAAAGATTCTGTTTTTGTTCAACACAGTACTGGGAAAGCCAGCTCAAGTAATTAGGCAAACGAAAGAAACAACATTCAAATTGGAAAGAAGAAAATAAATTTGAGTGTTTATTGAATATTATATACAGAAAACTTTCAGGACTCCACAAAAAAGAAATAAAACTTTTAGAACTAGCAAATTCAGTAAAATTACAGAATACAAACTCAAGAAACAAAGTATCAATATCATTTTTCACCCTAACAATGTACTACAGTGATACTCACAAGACACTGTTGGAAATGAACTTTACAACTCTGGGAGCAGGGGGATGAGGGAAAGTGGGAGAAAAATGAGGAAGGGGGTAATAATGTTCGACAAGAAATGTACTCATTGCCTTACATATGTAACTGTAATCCCTCTCTATATCCCTTTTACAATAAAATTTAAAAAGAAATAGGAAGTAATCCCATTTATAATGCTTCCCATTGTTCATTTTAAATTAATTTAATAAAAAAAATAGAATCAAGCATTTCAGTTGATCTGTGAGCCTCTTTGTTCCCCTTTGTCTAAGAGAGTTTGCTTAGTAAGGTACTTCGTGGTTCCCAGTGCATCAATGTAATTTCCCACACAGCTGCTATTTGCTTGATGTGGATAGGATCCTCTCTGATAAAAATTTCCCTGAGAGCCTAAGTTCTGCAGTGAGGTAGTTTACTCAAGGGTTTATAGACATATTTAAGAGTGATGATACTTTGACACATAATTTTTATTAAAGCAATTTGTAAAACATGTATGCCTACATACCAAACTTGTTCCAGTTGTAATAAAACTATATATTCTTGAAATTAGAGTGCTATAAAGGACTTCAAGATTATTTTCATCCAAGTTCATATTTTTTCCTTCATTTATTTTGATTTTGATGTTGACTCTCACAAAGTAGCCCAAGCTGTCCTAGAAATCATGATCCTCCTACTTCAGCCTCCTGTGTGCTGAGGTTACAAGCATGTGCCTGTTTTCTTGGTGAAGACATTGGAAGACAGATTGGTGGAGTGACATGTCTAAGTTTGCAGGGAGGTTTGATTAGCATCTGTCTTCTGTTCCCTAAGCCCTTGGATTTGGGGATTTAGAAAGTTTTCTAAAGTTATCATAAACCCTACTGCAAAAATGGAAAATATGTAGACTTTCTTCTTTTATGAGTTCGAGTTATTTTTTTTATTTTATTGTAAGTTATAAGAAACTTGACCAACCCTATCATCAGTATGTTTTACCTCATAAAACAAGAAATCTATGATGAGTGGATGACTCCAACAACATCCATGGGTTATTTATGTCCTAAGTCTATCATGTTGACTGTTTATTCTTGGGTTTTTGGATATGCTTGGAAGTTGTCTATCTCTAGCCATTATCTCTACACAACTTTATTCTTATTGGAGACAAGTTTCTTTGCCTTTCTCATTTTATGTACAAGTAAAATGCTTTTGGGACTCTCTGCATGAAACATTTTCTTCCCATGTTTACCCATAAAAAATTAATCATTAGCAAAAGGTTTGTGCTTACTAGCTTGGTTTAGAGTGTAAATCTAAGCTATATACATCAGTGATAGCTTAGTCTTTGAGAATGATAGAAAAGTCCAGTTCTGTCATGCTTGTTGCTTCTTTGGGATTCTAAGGCAAAATAGGGCGTCATAAAAACCAAGTACTTCCTAATTCAATGAGATTTAATAAATAGTATTCTGCCGCATTCCTAACTCAGTGAGATTTAATAAATGATATTTTGTTGCAGTCTATATTAAATAAATGAGAACTAAAATTTAAAAGTAATATTTCATTAACTTTATTAAATATTATTAACTCTTAAGAAAGGGAAAACATGACTTCTTCACATTGAACATGAAGAAGAGAAAAGAATCAGATCAAAATTATAGTTAAAATTACATTTAAGGGGGGAAAGGGGGAGGAAGGAGAAGGATTGGGATTGGGGGGGAGGGGGGAGTCTGGGAAGGGATGTGAAGGGTAAACAAAGGAGGAGGCTACAATGCTTGGTAAGAAATGTACGCATTATCCTGCCCATGTAATTGTAACCCCTCTATACAGTATGTTCACAAATAAAATAAAATAAAATTAAAAAAAGAAATATACTCACTATCTTGCCCATATAATTGTAACCCCTCTGTACAGTATTTTCACAATAAAAAAATTGAAATTAAAAAAATTACATTTAATCCCAGTTTCTTGGAAGGTAGAGATAGAAATAGGAGGAGCAAGCTGGGGGCTGGTGGCTCATGCCTGTAATTCTAGCTACTCAGGAGGCTGAGATCTGAGGATCTTGGTTCAAAACCAGCCTTCGCAGGAAACTCTGTGAGACTGTTGTCTCCAATAAACCACTAGAAAACCAGAAGTGGCGCTGTGGCTCAACCAGTAGAGCGTTTGTGTTGAGCTGAAGAGCTGAGGGACATGGCCCAAGCCCAGAGTTCAAGCCCCACAACGAACAAAAAACAAACACACAAAAAAAGAAAGAAATAGGAGGAGCATATTTCAAAGTCAGCCTGGGAAAGACATAGTTATTGAAACTCTATCTTAAATAATAAGCCTAGTTTAGTAGTGGTCCATGCCTGTAATCACAGCTACAGGAGAGGTGGAGGCAGGATAAACATGGTCCAAGGCTGGCTAGATCCTATCTGAAAAATGACTTAGGCAAAAACAACTGAAGGTATAGTTCAATTAGCATATTGCTTGCCACTATATTTATTACTTTTGGGAAACTTATTTTTAAACACTCAAAATCACTCCCATATAGTAGTGTTTGTATAAACTAATCAATTTAAATATTTTTATTTTGGTCATTAAAATTCTCTGCACCTTGCTACTTCACTAGTCTCCAAAGAAGTTTGTCTTTCAGGAAACATATTATGAAGTAGTGAAAAGAAATATATCTCTATATGAAAGTCTTCAAGTTGATTTTTTAAAATAAAGACTTAAATTTGCCCTCTTTCCCCCCAAACCATCTACCTACCAAGAGACTTGGGGGCAAAGTATAATTGCGTGGACTTCATTGTTTACACGTTCCTGGAGCCTCTATCCCTCAGTACAGCAACCCTTATTGCAATAACACAAAATATAATCACACAATTTTTCTACTGAACAAATACAATTTAAGTTTGAAATGAATGACCCTGCACATCATCAGGTAGATGTAAGAAGGTTATAACCTACATGGTGAACCTGTTTGTAATGTACACTAGACTCCTAATTTCTGTTTCGGTCTTCTGAGGCTTGCTGTCAAGTTCCTTTCTACATTAAAAACACTAAACCCACTTTCCACTTACCTTACAGACTGCAAAACAACACAGAGAATAAAAATTCTTCTGGCATATCATATCTTCACTGTAAATACAACGATGGTCAGTACTGACTGAAATATGGCACTAAATATAATCCCCTCTATGTGAATTGAATTAATTGGTTTTATTAGGTGCGAAATAGCTAGGTGGATTTAAGCTAATTAGGAATTTGATTACTAATTGCCAACAGGAAAGGATTAGAAAATGAGTAAGTTGAATAAGAGATATTCTTGTACTACAAACTTCAGGCTATCTCCTCTGGCAAGGAGAACAGTTTTAAAAATATGATGATTGGCTGAGGATTGCCTTACTTAGTGGCATATCTTTGGCTTCCTAGGACACGTGAGGGCCTCAATTTGATCATTAGCTGAAAGGGGGGTGGAGGACTATGGTGACAGACTGAAAAGTCGTGAAACAGCCTGGTCATTCAAGGGTACATGGATGCTTGCTGTATAGAAAACCCAGGAAAACAAAACAAATAATAGGAATGTATTAAAACAAGAATTCTTGAAGAAGAAAGACATATGAACAACAGTAAACAAGATGACCTATTCCAGTAGGAAAACAAAACAGGTATAGAACCACACAGTGTTCGACAACTTCTGTATCTATCCATTCATCCATCCTATAAATTTGTTTACTTGCATCTACCTAGTTATTCACTCAAAATTTATTGAATATTTTGTAGATAGTTTAATCCTTTATGTAATATTATATGTTAATGATGTCATTAATCATTTTTCAAACATTTATCTAACATCTATTACATAGTATGCAATGTGCTAATCACTTCATATGGATAATTACCTTTAATCCTAGCAAAAAATCCTATGGATAAGGAATTGAAGTTTGAACATATTAGTTAACTTGCCCATGAATCTTGCAATAGTAGAACTGAGATTCATAGAAAATCAGACTGTCTCTAGTACTATTGGCTTAACCATTTCCTTATATGGCTGTTCCTTAAGCCTTTTTAATGGCTATAGCATAGTTCAATATTGGGATGTACTATATAAAGTGTAAATTTCCCTACTTTTAGATATCTGGGTTGCTTTTTTTACATTATATAAATATTGCTAGATTGAGCATGTATCAATTTGCCCATTTCTCTGATCATTTCTTGGTCATTTGTACACTTCTTTTAGCGATGTCCTTTTGGATACTTTTCCCATTTTTAAATTAGCATATGTAACTTTTTATTATTGAGTTATAATTATTTCTCTATTTCATATTTGCAAATATTTTCTTCCATTCTATAGATTACATTTTATTTTCTTGATCGTGTCCTTTGAAACACTTAAAAGATTTTTATGGTTTGTAATCTTTTATCCCTTTGTTCTCTTTTGAGTTGATTGTTACATGTAATGTAACAATATAATAACTATATTTGGTATTAGTACTTAAATAGAATATCATATCTATTACTTAAATAAATTTTCATGGTTCTTCTATATTTATTCCATATAAGGCTCATGAATCTCCACCTTAATAAGAGAGGCTCCTCTTTTCATGAAAGACCCTGGAACTTATCACTCGATTCCATATCCACTGGAGCACAATGTCCATTTAAAACTTGCCAGACCCAGGGTAGTGTGTTTCTTATTTGGTCTTTGTTCCAATGGAAGGAATACAACTTATAAGACTGTATGACATATTCATAAAGTTTGACTCCAGTGTAGCTTAGACAACCAATTAAATACATCCTTTAATCACTCTGGTTGCAGAAAGTTATATTACTTAAAATGGCATTCCAGCACTAGTCATTATATGTCTTGCTTCATTACATTTGAGTATCTTATTTTCCTTTTTTTCTTTTATTGCCTTTCACTTTAGTGTTGTTTATTGCCCTGCTGGGCTCACTTGTTTCTTTATTTAAGAGTTCACTGGATTTGTATCTGATCTTATCTTTAGTGTCACCATCTTCCTACCTTTTGCCAGTTGATTTAATATTCACAGTGACATTATCTCCAACTCTCTTGTGACTGAATTCACATCCAACATAGAGCAAGTTAGTGCAGGAATTATACAAGAAACATTGCCAATCTAAGCAGCAGAAAAGGTTAAATTCTGGATTTATTTTTTTCTTGTGACTAGTTTCTTATCAATTTCATTCCATTTCCGTGTGTGTCTGTTAAAGTCCCTTAGGTTTAAGAGGAACTTACTATAAATATACAATTTTCTCTCCTGAACTTTATTGTTCTTCAGTTTTGGATTTGGAGCTAAAATGATTTCACATTTAATTTCAAGGCCAACTCTTGATTACATTCAATGAAGAGCTCACTGGGGACATAGGCCTGAACCTTTACATCACACAAAGGTTCCAAGCACAGTACACATGTGCTCAAGAGTGTGTGTACTTCCTATGTTTTTTAAAGCTAAGTTGTTATGGTTGGAAGAAAGAGAAACTAGTTAAGCAGTAAAAGCAAATTTATTGGAAGAATGTGGGAATATCCCAAAGAATCCAAAAGCAGCTTGCCTAAGAACGAGATGCAGAACCTGGACAGCCACTGGCTCTTAGACAGCCATGACAGCTCTACCTTTCTCTGGCTCTGCTTCTCTCTCCATGTCTCTAGGTCCGCCATTTCTGGCTGTCTAAGTACATGGCAGAAGACACCCTAACGCTCCTGAATTTATCACTCCTCACTCCTATTTTCACATGTCTATGAAAATAATAAGATGAGCTTATTTTGGATCAAGTGTTCATTCTGGGTTCAATAATTTGCAGCTAGGATCTCAAAGAGCCTTTTATGGGTATTGTTAGGCAAGGGTGGTTTTCAATAAAAACGTGTTGCAGAAGTTAAACACACACTATTGTTTGTTTACTGTATTGTTTAGGTGCTATTTCTTGAATTACAGAAAACTACCACTTACTAGACATTGAGCTATATTTTGTTTCCTTCAGAACTGTCTAAGGTTGAGGCTTCACCAGTATGATGATGTTTGTTATCTTAATTGCCTTTCATCTGTCATGTTCGCACTTATCCATATGGTCTCTTGGGTTTATCCTTGTATTCATTTATATTCCCTTTCCAGGTATATGGGAATTCATAAATCATTTGCAATTTTTTTGATCCATTCATTTCTAAAAAGTGATAAGTAGAAGGGATAGAACTACCCTAGTGAGACTAAGTTTCATGCTCTTCAAATTTGATCTGGGTATTATTTTTCTGATTTGAACTCTTAAAGTTCTGAGTAATACCAGCTGTTGTGATTTTCTTACTTACAGGGTCTTTAGTGAAAAACACTGTCTGGTTTGTTACAGCACATCTGGGTGACAATGGAAAAATTTCTATAACCATTTAGTTGGATCTGAATTTTGAGATTATGTTTCTGAAGATCTATTGTTTAGAATCTAATGATAGCAAATCCTGTGCCTCTATATAATATCTTACTAAAGCAATGTTTTAGTTCATTTATTGATTTGCCTTTTATTTATTGAGAACTTAAAATGAATGTAATGTATGTTTTAGCCCATAACTGTATAGACTAAAAGGAAAAGGAAAACTTATATAAACTGCTTAGAAACAAAAACATAAACCACAAAAACAGAGGAGCCTTTAAGATATGAGTTTAGGAAAAGGTTGGAGTTCTAGCTCAATGGTAGAACACTTGCCTGCCAAGCCTAAGGTCCTAGGTTTGATGGCTAACACCAAAAGAAACAAAGACTAGAGTTAGGAGATAAGGACATGTAAATTAAGTCATGAGGTCACACGGGAGAAGGGAGGAGGGTTCAAAGCCATTAAGAAAAGGTTCATGGTACTGTCAATTACAGTACACCTGGCAGGATGTATTTAGTATATTAATTTATCAACAGATATATTTTGGTTATCCACATTTCCTTTGTTTTGATCACTGGCCATATTTAACATTTCAGAAATACTAATTACTATTTTCCTTACTATGTAAGTTATATTTATGGGAGGTGGGGGAGATACAGGTTCATTTCTGATATTTATAAGGCTGGGACAAGAGGACAAATAAAGATATAAATACTTAATTAAAAGTTGTAAATTAGCTAGCTGCTGGTGGCTCATACCTATGAGGATTGTGGTTCAAAGCTAGTCTAAGCAAGACAGTCTGTCAGACTTTTATCACCAATTAACCACAAAAAGTTGGAAATGGAGCTTTGACTCAAGTGGTAGAATACTAGCCTTGAGCAAAATAGTTCAGGGACAGTACCTAGGCCCTGAGTTCAAGTTCCAGGACTGGCACTGCAGGTGCACATGCACGCACACACACACAATTGTAAATTAAACTTAAAATTTTAAGTTAACATTATTCAAAATGTATTTTACAAATAAAGGTAAATTTTATTTCAATATTATTACAACTTTTATTAAAAAACAAAATCATTTTCAATTTTAGCTTCAATGTTTGTCTGGTTAATATTAAAGTCATTATTGTATCTTATACATTATAAAAAATCTAGATCTATTGGTATATAAATGTAGGAGTAACAGAAATCATTTAATTTTATAAGTATTTCTTCATCTGTCATGTACAATTGTTACAAATATTGCATATTACACTTGTGGTTAATACAAGTCATTTGTGGTACCATGAAATTGAAGTCAATAAGAAATCAATGTTGAGACTCTTGGTATCAACAGAAAGGATATTTCTCTCCAATAGCCTATTGAATTCTTGCTATCTCAGGAGGGTTTGACAGGTTAATTAATTTGCTTTTTCTTTTAAAGAATTTTTATCTTTACTGTAAGGGAACATTTTTTCCTGAGTTCAGGAGCAGAGACCTCTTTAAAGACAAATAATTCAGCTCCCTCAAACTCCCATTGTATTTTAAACACAGTTACCTTTTGTTTTAACATAAGGAAAGAAATGGGATAAATTATGTTCCTGTGTCTGACTGGTATTAGTCCCAAGAAGGTGAGACTGTTTATTGTTTCGTGGCAGACACAGCAGTACTGAGAGCCAGATTCCCAAAGAGAGAGAAACACTCCAGTTTTCTTTTTCTGGTGCTGGGAATGGAATCCACAATTGCGCATGCTATCCTAGCATCCACTACCGAGCTTCATCACAAATTCCACTTCTGAGTTCTTGAATATATGTGTATTTTGTGTTTTTGTTTGTGCATATGTGTGTTGGGAAATACAGGACTCTCTTGCTCATGTGGAAGGAGATGCCTGGAAAGAGAGGAAGCCGCAAAACACTTAAGGATAATTTGACCATTTCTCACTGGAAAGTAAGCTTGATAAGAGCTGTGGTTCCTCGGTGTATTATGTCCTGTTCTCTGGCAAGCCTAGCACAGAGTCAGGCACATAATGCATACTGAAGAAACATTTGCTGAACTAAGGCATCGCTAATGAATGACTACAGCAGTGCTAGTGAATGGTACCCACCCCCTCTCCCAAAGGCAAACTGAAACATCACTGGCAGCCATTTGCCTGGCAATATCCTTTTATGTCGAGTCTTCCTTCATATTTTAGACTAATAGTTGTTAAATGATTATCCTCTTGGGAATTCTCTCAGTCATATTAAGACGGGGAAAAAAGGATAGTTTGGGCATTTGAATTGCTCCAGTGTGAAACCTTTGCTGCTAGTCTGAGGCATCACGTAACCTAGCCCCCGTTCCACATATGACTGACTTAGGCTGGTGTACTTGGTGATGCTGAAAGTGTGCTGTAGAGCCTGGGTAGGGCCTGTCTGGAAGGTGCCATGGAAGCTCACCGTGCTCTGCATATGTAAGTGGGGAGCCGCTCTGTGGTTTCCCTGCAGGAGTAAGTGTATTGTTTTTAATTGTCTATTTTAATAGGCTGGAATAAAATACTCCTCTGTTTTATTTGATCTGCATCCCCTAGTGGGATTTTGCCCAGTATTTTTTTATACTGTTGTGACAGTTTCCTATTTAGACATTTAGTTCTTTCGACAGGGCCTCTTGCTTATCAATGGCAGTGACTCCTTCCCCCTCTACTGACAGTCAATCTTAGTGGTCCTTGACCAATGCGATCCTTTAGCAGAAAAGATTGAATTTTGTGAATGTGGGAGGAATGAGAGAAATCCTATGAAACTTCAAGGAACAACAACAGTGAAATCAAACACAGGTTTAGTTTAATTGGCTAAAGGATTTTTGTTTTCAGTTGTTCCCAATTGATGATTATATGCATCCACGAGCAATGCTAGTTTATCCACACCCAAGCTTCACTATGTGGATATTGAAACATGGATACATGTTAGGATTGACCTTTTAGTAACACAGTTTTCTGCCAGGAGAAATATTTGGCTGACAGAGGATGATATAATGAAACAATCAGGGAGAGGTGTAGAGCTGATCGCAGGTACCAGTTGTACCTCTGCAGGATTGTGTCGCCTTTGTTGAGTCACATAGTACCTCATCTGAAAACATAAGCAAATTGGAGAAAGGCAACTCCCTCCTTCGGGCACTATGACCGTATTCTTGGCTTGACACATAAAGTCATACTTTATTTTCAAGGCAGATCTAGATGCTTGCTTTGCATCACCTTATATAAGTGTGATGATTTATACACCTTTACTGAAACTTTGAGGTTATAAAGAATGAACTCTTGGGACTTATGTTACTACTGATGCTAGACTAAGAAGTAGGGACAAGCCGGGCACAACAGCTCACGCCTGTAGTCCTAGCTACTCAGGAGGCTGAGATCTGAGGATCACGATTCAAAGCCGCAGGACAGTCCATGAGACTCTTATCTCTAATAAACCACCAGAAAACCGGAAGTAGTGTTGTGGCTCAAGTGGTAGAGTGCTAGCCTTGAAATGAAGAGCTGAGGGACAGCGCCCAGGCCCAGAGTTCTAGTCCCATGACAGGAAAAAAATAAAAAGGACAAAGATGTCAACATTGCCAAACTCCTTGATGGACTGTATTTTTTGTATATAATTTATCAATACTGCACTTTGCTACTCTCATGGGAAGTATCCACTTACATAAGGCCAGGAAGCCCAAAGCGAGGATGGAATCAGTGGAGTCACTTGGGACTGGTCCGTTTCTGTTACCTTTCTCTTCACAGATTTTTTTTTCCTCATGATACTCCCATGTTTTTCCCGTGGACAGTTGCCTCTCCCCTACCATTCAGATCTAAAATCCTTAGACTAGACTATGTTTCATGAGCCACAAAACAATTTAAACAGCAGCAAGTAGCAGTGCCAAAATGTATCCTGCTTCTCTATAGGATTTGAACAGCTTTAAACACAAGCACAGGCCTAGGAATCAGAGCACAAATCCTTCTGGATGTGGTGATTGGTTTAAGGCTTGGCACATGCACCAAGGATAGACAGTTGGATTTACACCCAGTATTTTTGCCAGGCATCTCAGGAGAAAGACATGCCCAACTTCCTACTGGGATACCAGCTAGAAGGAAAGTTAGCCTGGAGCTACCCTTGGCCATGCATGCAAAAATGCATAAAAATTACCCTCAACCTTCAACAGTGTTTTATGACACCATGTTTTCAGTATTTGTGTCTTGATTGCTTTTGCTATTGCTGTCAGCTTGACAATCACATATCACCCTTCAGTAGAGTTGACATTTTATCCTTTAAAGATTTGCAGACCACCTTATCAGATGCCCTCTGCCATCCCTCCTGGCAAAATTGACCCCTCTCCTCACTGTGTTATATATACTCTGTGTAGACTTTGAATAGATGGCCCTTACATTTCATATGCTGTCTTTCTCAACCGCCCTATCCAGAGTTTGAGACCTATGTTGTACCTTGTTTTATATTTAAAGATATCCTTCAAGTACCAACAGGAGCATAAGATGGAGTATATCTAATTCATATTTGAACTAGTCAAAGCTACTAAATAGCTGTTTGAAGAACAAACAAACAAAATTCACAGACCCAGGCCATGTAAGTCTAGGAGATTTGGAAATAGACCCATTTATGCTAACAAAGTAACACCAATGACCTGGCCTCTTTGCTTCTGGGGAAAGACTACTTTTGATCCTACCTATTCTCCTTTGCCTTTTCTATCAATCCTCTGTACCCTTTCAAGTTGGAAAGATGAATGCTTAAGTACCCTGGGGTGGGAGGATGAGGCTGTGTGGTCAAATTCCATCTTTATCCCTGGACTTTCTTCTGGCTGCTTCTGGTTCATTTCATTGCTTTACTTTCTTTGACATTCTTTCCTTCTGGCCCTGTGCTCTGGCTTCCACAACCTGACTCCTGTGTTCAGCTCAGCTCTTTAAGTGATGCTCTGGTTTCAGTCACCATTCCCATTATTTTGTGTTCTTCAGCTTTACAATACAGCCATGTGTAAGAGGTGCCTTTTCTATACACCCCACAGTGGTCCTAAGAGATAACTCTCTTGCTTAGCCCTTGCCTAACACTCACCCAGAAGAAAAAACCATTTCATCAGAACCCTAACTTTTCATTGAGAAGCCTCAACTCATCCCAGCAACATTCTGATGTAGTGAGTCATCTGAATCAGATTTTGTGAGTCAGATGGAGACATTGGTTTCATCTAGCACTGCTGGTGGAAGATGGGTTAACTTTGTTAAACATATTGGTATGTTGTAAATATGTATGATTCCTTAGAAACCATCAGTTCGCCTAGTCATATTGAGTCATTCATCTGGAGCACAGCTGAAGGGGTTAATTGAAAACAGCTGCTTCTGATCATTCTTGTATATACTTCCTTCTTGGAGGGCACAGGAAAGACAGAGCCCAAGAAAACAAAAATGGAGACAGGAATTCTCCAGAAGCCAAGATGAGTATGAACAGATTCTCAGTATTCTGAAAATCAGGAAAAGACTCTGAGTAAATCAAAGCAGGTTGTAGTTAAGTATAAATGTTTTCCCAATTTTGGCATGGCATTAGATGATCACCTTGAACTTGAAGAACAAAGAAAACATCATTGGCTATATGATACGTACCTTTTCCATTTAAATCACTCCTTAAACAAATAACCTGGTACTCCTTGTCTTACCTCTATTTCAAAGTTAACTCAATTAAAAAACAGCTAAATGAAATTAAGTTTATGAAAATATTTATACTTTAAATTTTAATTAATTTTATTTTATTGTGGTAGTAACACTAAGCAGGAGACTCCACCCTCTTAAGTTTGAAGTATACAAAATTGTTGGCCATAGCTATAACATTGCATAATAGATCTCTAGAGCCTACTAATGTTACTTAACTGAAATTTTACTCCTGTTATGTAATAACTCCTTGTTTCTCCATCCCCTCAGCACCCCCAGTAATCATCATTCCAGTCTTCAGTTTTCTGAATTTGACTACTTTAGATATCTCATGTAAGTGGAATCATGCCTTGGATTTTTTGTGTGTCTGGTTTGTAATTTAACTTAATATCCTCAAGGTCCATCCATGTTGTTATGTGCTGCAGAATTTCCTGCTTTATTAAGGCTTTATCATACATATGTGCTTCGCTTTTTTATGGACACAGGTTATGTCCACATTTTATCTACTATTAGTAGTGCTATAGTGGGCAATGAAATGCTAATATCTCCTCAAAATCCCAATTTCAGTTCTTACGGTTATTTACCCAGTAATTCTCAGAATTATAAAGTGATTATTTTGGTATATTTTTTAACTGTTTGAACCATCCAAGCAGTTCTATCTAAACATTCTATAGTGAATGTATCATTTTGTATTCCAATCATCACTGTTCAGGGTTGTAATTTCTCCACATCCTTTGTCAATGTTTGTTCTATGTTTCTGTTTCTTTTCTTTTTGAATATTCATCCTAATAGACATGAAATGATGATTCATTGCCATTTTTATTTACATTTTCAAAATAATTAGTAATGATGAACATTTTTTCATATACTGTTGGCCATTTGTATGATTTAATTTGAAATTTATCTCATTTATAGTCTGCTACATAACCCATAAAATCATAGCACTAGGAGCTCTGCAGGAGTAAGCTCATGCCGTAATCTTCTCTGCTAAGAAGGCTGTGATCTGAGGATTTTAGTTTGAAGCTAGCCTTCAAACCTAGCAAACAAATTCACAAATTCCTATCTTCAATTAACTAGCAAAAAGCCAGGGTGTACTCAACTTGAGTGGCTCAAGTCGCAAAGCTTCAGCTGTGAGTAGAAAAAGCTGAAAAAGAGCTCTTGGTCCTGAGTTCAAGCCCTAATTCTAACACATACACCAAAAATCATAATATTAGTTGGAGGAGATCCAACCAAAATAACATTTCTGTTATATTTTGAACTAGAGAATGTGTGGGAAAATTTCCAGCTTGTTATAAAAGAAAAATGGAGTTGAGATACCTAGAGTTGCCTTAATTACCCAAACATTCCCTACTTGTAAATGTTTGTTAAGATGTTCTACAGAAATGTATTTCTTTTTCTTTCTTTCTTTCTTTCTTTCTGTCTTTCTGTCTTTCTGTCTTTCTTTCTGTCTGTCTGTCTCTCTCTCTCTTTCTCTTTTTGTCTGTAGTGGGGCTTGAACTCTGGGCTTGGGCGCTGTCCCAGCGCTCTTCAGCCCAAGGCCAGCACTCTACTGCTTGAGCCACAGTACTACTTCTGGTTTTCTAGTGGTTTATTGGAGATAATCTCATGGACTTTCCAGCCCAGACTGCCTTTGAACCACAACTAGGTTCAGAGTAGCTAGGGTTACAGGTGTGAGCCACTGGTGCCTGGCTCAGAAATATATTTCTTATAATAGTCTTCTGGCTTCTTACTGATTGGACTGTGGTCCACAAACTAGCAATGGCATAAGCATTATCTGGAAGTTTGTTAACACTGCAGTGTCTCAATCTAACCCCAGACACAATAAATTTCAGCAAGATTTTCAGATAATGTGCTATTTTCAGATAGCACATTCAAGAATAAGAAGCTCCATTATAGTATACCTAGCTTAGTAGACTTTTGTTATTTCTTCATGTTATTTCCTTTTTCTCTTATAGCATCTCAGCTGGTCACACCATGAGTTCCTAACTTCATACTTACGTACTTCCTTTCTGTCTTTGCATGGGTATATTTCTGTGCTGTATTTTCAGCATAAAATATACATCCATAACTTCCATAAGAAGAAAACAGTGAATTTAGTCATTGTAATAATTATATGCCACTCTATCGGTGACACTACATTCTAGCCAATCAGATGATTGCAAGAATGAAAAGGAACTACTTTCAGGTCTTGCCTTTAAAATGAGTATATTTTTCCACTGGCTTTCAGATGGATGAAAAGATTGGGGTGACCATCATGCATGTTGTATACATAAGAAAGAGGAACAAATTGAGTAGGTCAAAGCTGCCTACCAGACCAGAGCTGGGCACCTACCCCTGGACAGCTACTTAAAAGGGAAACATGCTTCCTGTATCTGTCATTGTAAGCTGAGGTATCCTAAACTCAGCAGTATGACATGTACAATAACATATTAGTATTAAAGTTAGATAAACAAGTGGAGAGTCTCCTGAGAAATGAGTGTTTAACACATCAACAAAGCTAGAAACAGCACTTGAATCTATCCGCGCATGTACCCTATATTGAAATGGGTATGAAAGAATTTAAAAGCAATCCCATAATGGGAGTATATATAAATATAGCTCAGAAATTAACCATAGAATAATTATTTTTTGGTTATTGAGCAAAGATTATCTGAGTTTAGCTCTTACCCATAGGAAATTTCTTTCCCACAAAAAGCTAATCATAAGCAAACTTTCAACCAGTCAAGATTAGTCGAGTTTGCAGGACATAGTGAGATGTGTATTCTATGTAACATGTTTTATAATTTACATTATTTTGCCTCTTGACTGAACATAAATCCCCAACTTCATAAATTAGAACAGAACTAAAACCAACATTTTCCATTTATGAAGTTTCTTTTTAAAACATGAACTTTTAGTAATGTTAGAGATTTCATGCTAATTCGTGGCTCTACTGTGTTACAAAGAAATAACCAAATCCATGTGGAATTTGGAGCATTTGGAGACACTGAAGTTAGTGAAGTATTTGGAACTGGGATGGCAAAACAAAAACTCATACCAAACCAGAGATGTGGACATTTTCTTAATTGTTTTGGCTACTTTTATTAATGTCTTAGTATAGTGTTACAAGAGTTGAAATACTAGATAGGGGATACTTAGTTGTACTTTGTGGTGTTTGTACTTTAAGACAGATTTTGTTAGACAGCCCAGCCTTACCTCAAATTCATAATTCTCTTTTCCCACCTTCTTGTGTACCTTATACTACCATACCTGGCTGGAATATTCATATGTTTATGCATATAGATGCTGTTGAAAATAGGCAAGTCAATTAAATACTACCTCCTACTGAATGAAGCTTAAGCAAGTCTCAGTCTTGTTTGCTCAGGGCATGAAGCTCAATTTCTCCACTGTTCCTACCTACCAAAGCTGGGGAAAAATGATCATCAGAAGTTATCCCCTTAGAGGATCCCTTCTGATTCTGAATACTCCATAAAACATTTAACTCCCCATAAAATACCTGGCTTTCATCTATATAATATTAATCTGCTGGCTAAACCTCTAATTTAAAATTTCTCATTATTGCTTATTGTCAAGCCTACTTTAATAGTGCCCTGAACTTCTATTTTGATGGGAAACAACTCATCTTTTCTACTCTAAATAGGGTTATTTTACTGCTTTTGTAAAAAGGTTTCCAAATATAAGGTGAGATTAGTTTATATCTAAAATAGACTAAATATTAAATTAAGGTCTTATTACTTAATATCCTTGTCTAAAATAAGATTCAGTTTTTTTTATTGCTTTTAATCTCTAATTTGAGAGCAATTTTTATTCTGACTTTGGAATTCTGGCAAAGATGCTACAGCCGTTACAACTAACTGCTTGTTGTTTGTCCAGATTATGAAATGCTTGTCACATACCTTCCTTTGAATCCTTATAGTTACCTTGTAGAAGTATTATAATTAAATTCAAATTAAAAAAATATAAACAGAGTTAGAGAACTTTCTGAACACAGAAACCTAGAACTCAATCTGAAGTGGTTTGATCTTAAACTCAAGTTCTTTCTACTGTAGTGGAGAGATTAGCATGATTATGATTGTTACCCCTATTTCGGAAGCAGAGGCTTCGCTTCTTCCTATGTTCCTGATGAGGAGGTTGAAGTATACCACCTTATTCCTTATTTTATCCTTATAAAAGTCCTTGTGGTCCTTCAAACTATAACTCATTGTGGCTTAAACAAATGGAATTTTCCTATAGAACAGTTTAGAAGCAGGAGAGTTCTGGAATTGGTTCATTGACCTAGTTGTATTAAGCTCTAGGTTGAATTTATTTATCATCCATTCATGATAATAGGATGACCACAAGAGCCCAGAGCACTGTACCATCTCACAATGTCATTCAAAAGTGAGAACCATGATGAAACTACATAATATTTCCCTGAAAGGCTCCCAGTTGTCTTTCCCTTTTGTTTCAGACTATCTCAGCAAGGCTTGTCCCTAGGCCTGAAACTAGGCCAAGATAAAGGAACCTGGGTTCCTAGAATCCTGACCACACATCAAGGTGTGTTCCAACTGACTCAGTCCAGAGGAAGGAGTAGTATTTTCCCTCTTCTATGACTAATGGGTTACATTTTCTTGTAACTCTTATGAAGGCCTATAACCAGGTAAGAGTGGGACTCTTATTATTAAAGAAGACAGTATGAAGTTTGGCATGATATGGGATCTACCACAGTACGTTATTAATAGTCCCATTTTAAAGATAAGGAAATCATGGTATTGGAAAAGTAATTTGCCAAGGTACATAAACTGCTAACTCACAGAGTAGAACTTTCAAATTAACTTTGTCTCCGTGAGACATAATTGCATCACTCGTCCAACTTCTTTTCTTACATAAAGACTCATATTAGTCATCAAATTGACACAGAATTGAAATCTTAAAACTACATTGAATTGCTTCTTGAAGGAATTAGATTCCTAACCAAACAAAAACAACAACAGCAGAAATAAAACAAAGGAAAAGAGATTAAGTTGCTGAAGTGATTGCTTTTTTGGGGGGGGGGAAAGACCTTGTAAAAGGCGAAAGATTTATATGACCTGAAGAGAAACCAGAGTATGGGAAAGACCTTGTACAATATGCATATTGATATAAAGATTTAAAGGTTTTGTTCTTTACTGGTTATTAAGGAGAATCTTTTGGTTTGAAGAAATAGGAATTCCCTAACTTCTAGTTGCCAAATCTACCAACAATTTCCTTTGTGACCATCTATATTCACTTACCTCCATTTTTTCCTTGGGCTAATAATTTATGTCAGTTGGAGCTCTGTGTTTTATGAACCAAGGGTGAAATTATTAAATTTTATTGTTTGCGATTCCTTCCTTAAGTTATATTCCTATAATTGCAAACTTACTGCATTCCCCAACCTCTATTTTGGATTTATTACTAGCCTTCTTACTGCCTTTTTAGATCTCAGAAGTAAACTTCAAATATTTACAAATCTCAATTTCATGTTTTCCCTTTCATAAATCTGTGGGCAAATTCAGTGCTGGAGACAGAGTGTCATAAATCTCGATATTTATGTATTGTGCCAGCAGGCACTGCACAAACTTCCCGGCATAGTTTGGTCAATGAGCCTCAGTCTTGACCTGTAACACTGGTTCTAGTCTAATCCTGAGGCTCATATTAACAGAATCATTATAAAACATCTGGTGACTTGTATATACAAAACCCTCTCCACATTCCTGCAGTCGTAATTTGTAATCAGACAAGTTTAGTGGGCACATATGTTCTCCATGTTAATAGCAAAAGGTGCATCAGTGGTGTTTCTACTCTTTATCACCTATATCTTTGAATGTAAGGTCATAGTAATGACTCATCTTAATTTTAAGATTATCATCAAACCTGAAAGTGGTATGAAAAACCATTACTTTTGAAGCTCTTTTATTCTAAGCCTATTTATAATGCTTTAAAAAATGAAATACTAGGAGCTGGACACCAGCAACTTACATTTATAATCCTAGCTATTCAGGAAGCTGAGATTTGAGGATCGCAGTTCAAAGCCAGTCCTAGCAGAAAAGCCCATGAGATTCTTATCTCCAACTACCCAGCAAAAAGACAGAAGTAAAGATGTAGCTCAAGTGATAGAATGCCACCATGAATGAAAAAGCATATGAGAACATGAAGCTCTGAGTTGATACACAGTGAACGAAATTCAGAATTCTATCAAAAAGTATTTTTAATCCTTGGTAAAGATTATCCAACTATTGAATATGAAATCACCAGGGCGAATAAGAAAACAAATGTTATAAAAAAAACAATTACGCAAGGCTAGTCATCAGTACAAGTATTAAAGAAGCACAGTCACCTTTTTAAGGGGTTCTACACCCCTATACACATTTTCTACTTTTTCATTTCATACCTTAGTCACCTAAAACTTCCTAGTATAATTGTGTCTATCTCAGAGTGAGTAGAGTTTATTTTGTAGTTTTATGAGTTCTTTCAGGGTACATAAACTGTGTTAGTACAAAGGTTGAACTAGCAACATACCTGTATTTGTTAAGAGGACAAATGGCTTTTCTTAGAAATCTTGTATTTCATACATTCTCTCTTTTTCTTTCTCTGCCCCTTTCTCTCATTCCTGAACCAACCCACAGCCTGAAGTGTTGGAGCATGCATGTATTATGTCATCACTGGTCATGCTGGCCCTAAGCCCATAGCTTCCAAGACTAGTATCAAACATGGGCTGACCTTCTCAAATGGTCTAGTTGGGTGCTAATGGAGCTGGCCATACTCCCCGTCTCTGCTTGTAATTGCAGTAAGCCATCTACTTAGTTCCCTTAGGTCATTCTACTTTATCCATACTCCTTTATAACTCCTTATTTCTGAGTTTTAGAAAACATGAATTTCAGTCTTTAGTTTTTAAAGAAAGAAAGGAATAAAAGAAAACAAAGAGAAAGAAAGGAAGAGAGAGAGAGAGAGGAGATGGGGGAGGGGAATAAATGGGAATCAAGGCAGTTTAATCTCCAAAATGTAAGCTTTTAAAGATCAGAACTGGTCTCTTTTCTTCATTGTTATTTCTAGTGTTTAATGCCACACTGGTACAGTAGTATGTGTTCAAGGATATTTATTGGATTTAGTAATGAATAGGTAGAAAACAGTCAGCCAGAACTGAGTTCATATTCCTGTTTCCTAAAGTATTAGTGTGTGTTCTTTTATAATCGTTTCCCTCTTCTGAATATCAGTTTCTCTTTGTGAAAAATTGGAATAGAGACATTGATCTCATACATTTTAGGGGAGTCTTTCAATATTCACATGAAGTACCTGGTATAAAGTAGAGTGTAATAAGGTTTAGCTATTTCTAGTCTCTGTGTTTCCTTTCTTTGAAAGAAAGAGATGAAGGGAAAAGAATATTTAAAGTCAAACTTATATTCACTGAAGTCAGTCAATAAAAGTTCCTTGAGCATCTACATCTGCCTTGTAGACATTGAATGAGTTATATATACAACCTCAAGGAACTCATTTCATTTTAGTGACTCATTCATCAAGACAAGAATAGTAAGAAATGTGGAAATGACTTCTCATACATGAAAATATTAATTCTGTAGTGACCATTGTTATCCTTTGTACCTTCAAAAATTATTACCCTAATATTTTTAGACTTTATATCTTTCAATTATACCTTAAATATATAGCCAAATATTCAGAAAACAACAACAATCTGCATCATTAAGATTTACTTACTATACCTAAATTTCCCAGGTTTCTTTTTTCTTCTCTAGTAATACCTTGTTAAATTTGTAGTTTTAGAACAAGATGAAAAAAAATTTAGGATGGTTCGATGAACAAATGATGAACAGTGTTTGTAAATGGCATGAATTAAGAAAAAATTACTCATTTGCAAAACCTTTCATTTTAAATTTGCCACTGTGTGTTCATTAAGCAGAGAATTGTTGTGGATCTGTGCACAGTTCAGAAAAGTGAATATCAATGAAATATAGCAGACACAACAGTTGAATGGTCTCTAAATTGTTATTATACTCATTTTAATTATTTATGCAGTAAACTGTATAATATAACAATAACATTAGAAGATAAATACAGACCTTAGCTCCCTGATGTGTTGCTTCTTCCTCTAGATCATATTTACAATTAACCAGAAGTTGGAATTCCAAGTCTTACTGAGAAATATTTCACTTGCTTTTGTATTATACCTGCTCCTTCTGAGTCTGCCTAGTACTCCAAGTCTGATGAAACATTTATTTGAACAAACAAAATACATATGTACAAATAAATACAAATGACAGGAGCTGACACATAAATGCAAACACATGTCTTTACCTATACCCACCATTTGACAGTATGACAGGCTAAAGAGCATTTTGAATGGAAGCTACACACAATGCCTCTGAATGAATGACCAGACAAAAGCCCTGTAATCAATTTAATGTCTTTAGGAAATACACTTTTCTTTAACAGTGTGATACTTTGATGACTCATAGTGGCAGGACAGGTAACAAAGGAATGGATGTCTGGAAGCAATGAATGGCAGGATAGCAACTGAAAAAGGAAGCCTTGCAGCCCCATCACCTGAATTTGCCATTTGATTGAGGAAGAATTAAGCTTGAGTCTCTGAATCTCCCTGCACTGGGATGCCAGGAAACCAATCATCACCCAGCCACTTTGTTGGGCCATTAACTGCGCCCTGAACTCCATCTTTGTCCAGATGAAAGCACAAAGAAAATAACTTTTCATCTGAAGAATCATCTTAAGATCCCCAAATGGAAAGTAAGGGGAGCAGTAAACCTCTTAAACTATAGTTTGGCAGTTCTAACACAGGGCATTAAGGTAAGAAGGATATTTATGGTACTGAGAAGAAAGGTGAGAGAATTCCAAATGGAAAGGATGTGTGTGTATATATATATATATATATATATTCAAGTTCATTGAAGTAAGAGTCTCATGGACTTTTTTTCTGTAAGGGCTGGCTTTGAACCACAATTTTTAGGTGTCAGTTTTGTGAGTAGCTAGCATTATAGGTGTTAGCCAACAGCACTCTGCTAGGAAATTATTGGCGATATAACTCAGACCAGGGTGTGGCCCCTACAGCTCCCCTGCCCCCAGAGAGAAGATCATTACTTCAAATGTCTTATTGGTGGGGTAGCAGCTGGACACTTTCCCAAGTTGTCTAGGCCTGCCTTAGGCCCCTCTGGGACTGAGAGACAGAAGCCCCTGGAGCTTCAGATGGTGAGGGTTTTAATTCAATTTTCAGACTGAGCTCCCATTTGTATTTTATCTTCCTCCCAGGAGATTTTCTTCCCGGAAGAGCCAAAATCAGGGAAATTCAGTGTTCTTTTGTGGGGGTGCTCTTCTTCCTTCTCTGTTAGGTAGAGGGTGAGAGGTTAAGTGTTGGTATTATTTGGGGTTTCTGAGCTCAGCTGCAGAGTGAATCCATTTAGCAAGACCCCTACATGCCACAGTCTCAGTTGCCATTTTCCTTCTTTCTGGTTTTTCTCATTCCAGCAGAGCCAGTGCTTTCTGCTCAGCCCAGGTCTTCCCAGGACCCCAACTGGGGACAAGCCTGGGCTGCTTCTGAGACAATGATGGCTGTAATCATTTTTAAAGGTATCTTTTCCACCTGGGAGGGGACTTGAAGCAGCAAGAGGGCACTCACATAAATATTCATGAGCAAGCTCCTTTTCTGTCTGGCAGACAGGGTAGCAGAAAGCTACAGGTAACCAAGAAATCCCAGCGTGGGGTGATGGAAGGGCTGGGATGCAAATGGCTGGAGGGCATGGAGGAAGTGTTCCAGTCAGCTTGCTCTAACCTCCAGAGCCTTATTAAAGATAGAGCCAAAAGAGGTGCTCCCTATCATCAAGTGAGAAGGAAGTTTCATCAGGGCATCTAAGATCACACCACACTCATAGACTCAGAGCTATTACCACTGCTGAATGTCCAGCTTTGTTACCATTAAATGAATGCTCTCTTCAAATACAGAGCCAAGTATCTGGGGGTGGAAAACCAGCCACCATATGCTAATGGTTCCCAAAGGGGTGAGAACAACTGCTCCACTGGGCACCTGTCCTTGAAAAGACAAATGTTTTTGTCTGGAAGAAGGAAAGCTTTTTGTCATTTCTATATAGCAACAGAATGGAAGGGTATTTAATAGGCCCTCTTTCTCTAGAAAGTAAGAAAACCCTGGAGTCAAGAAATTGTACACTTATGGGTCCTGACTGACTCATAATTTCTCAGTTCCCCCCAATTTTTTTCCAAGTATGTATCTTTTTGTAAGAAACTCTTGTAAGAAACTTTAACATTTAGATCAAAGCAGAGCCATTCTGTTTGGAGAGGTTGGAGAATGGGGCATCTACCCTCTTCTCTACTGCCCCAACTGGAGAGGAGGAAGATGGGGGGGAGAGCACAGGAGAAAGAAGTCACTTTAGGGTTCATTTGAAAACCATAGTTTGAAAACCGCTAGACTTGATGATTGCTAAGATCCCATTTGTTCTTTTAAGTCTCATGCTTTAAAGTCTCTTCCTTCTGAGGAGCTTGCATTGATTACTGGCAAATCTGGAAGGAGAAAGGGAATGAGAGAGGGAGGGAGAGAGCTGCCCTTGTGGATTTGGGTCTTGGATGTTTCAACACAGTTCAGGATACTGTGTTCCTGTTTGTCTTGGCCCTTTTCTTCTGTGTGCAACAGGAGCATAAATGAATGTGCTTCATTTCCTCAGCAACAGGATGAAGTCGCATATGTCCCCTTCCCAGCTGAGCAACCAGAGTGTGTCATGGTTTTTCCTGGGACAGACTGACAGTAGTACTAAATTAGGAAAAGGACTGACTGTGGATTCCTGGCCAAACTACCTTGACGATGCTCAGCCAGCAAAATCAGAAGAGCGTAATCCTGGATAGACTAGGATGGCATGTGCTCTGCCAGCAATGCAGGAAAAATGGATAATCAAGGGGGACATGGTTCTTTAATAAGTGTAAAACTAAACATCATCAAAATGCTGCAACACAATACCAGGGGCTGGAAGTAGTTAGTGTTGTGATTACAGAAAGGGCATCAGTATAGGATGTCTTTTCTTGCAAAGATCCAAGAAAATGTCTAGCATTCATTTTTGTAAACAAAGCCATAGCACACTGGAGTATTTCTTATTTCAAACATAGTCATACCACCTTTATTTAGAACATGGGTGAGGGGATTGGAATGATATATAAATCCGGGATAAGAATCAGTATTGTATGTTCTCCTCAAAAGCTCAAAATTCAAGGCTCATTTTAAACAAATACAGGACTATTCAGCTCTGAAGCATTGTTAATCTTTTCATTAAAAGGCATAGTCATTATGTTCCAAATTCTTCTTCCAACGATGAGATCCAGATTTTTTTCAACTAATGAAACAATGGAGTCATTTCTACTAAAACCAGAAGAAAGATGCTAAACAAATATTAAAAACCAGATCATTACAGTCACAGATACAAGTAGTTTTGAGTGGGTCTCCTTTCTCTCTCTCTCTCTCTCTCTTTCTCTTTCTCTCTCCCTCTCTCTCTCTCTCAAATATAGAAGCATTTGGAATGTACTTTCTACAATGAAAATATTAGAAGAAAAAACTTATATACAAATTTATGAATAAAAGACCATATGAATCAAGTATCTCTTGTAGAGCCAACCACTCCTGCAGCTGCTACTACAAAACATCAGAGCACTCTGTGTGTGTGTGTGTGTGTGTGTGTGTGTGTGTGTGTGTGTGTGAAAGAGGGGAGGGGAGAATTTCTGGCATTGGTTTAGGAACCACCATTGTGGTTTGTGACAATGTGGTGTCTCAACATGCCAGGGCTTGGGTGCTGCTGTTTAAAAGTATTAGCCTATTGGGAACAAAAAGTGTTTGATCTCTCTTCTTCTTAAGCTCAAGCTACCTAAAAGTACCTTTGGCTTGGTTTTGTGGTGAGAAACATACTGAACAGTTGGAGATGTCGGCAGAGCTTAAATACATGGGTGCCAAATCATTGTTAGTGACTGACCACACTTTCCCTTGAGCTAAAAATCATGCAGACAGGAATGAGCAGGCATTTCCAGATGCACATTTCCTTTGAAAGAGTTCCCTAAGGGTGGAAAGGGGAAAAGATAGAAAGGGTCAGAGTGTGTAAGAAAAACCCTGGGCCTGCACCTCTGTGCTTTCTCCACCGGGTATGAACCTCGAACAGCAGTGGGAATATAGCATTTCAACTCATAGAAACTTGTGGGTGGTAAGAAGGAGGAGTAGAACACCCTGAAGATTTTTTTTTTTGGCAACAGGCAGATAGATACTTGATGAAGTTTTAATCTCAAGATACAGAAATCCTCTGGCCTTTCTGAATTATGGCAGGGCCTTTTTCACATATGTTGATGAAAACTGTATTTGCCTTGTACCGAAACCCCTTTGAGTGTTTCTTCACCACTGGAGCACATTCTTTGGGTGGAAGGAATGTGGAATTAAGGGGAAATCCACTTCACTGGTGACCTCTAGAAGAACCGAATAGTGTATGAATGAAGCATTTCATCCATCTAGGACGTATCTTAAAGAAACAAGGAGACATTATAGACCATTCATCATCAATCATTATATATCATGATTTCTTTAAGGTAACCTGGCTTTTAGGTGACATACAGAGAGAAACATAGGTTCATTAGCAAATGAATGCCAAAAGGTAACAGTGTATTATTGTATGATAGTGCAATATAATCTTTAAGGCCCTGGCTATAGCCATCTGATGTGGGATTAAGTGGATTTAACTGGTTTGTGGCACTAAGCACACACACAGGCATCATCCAAGGAAAACCACTGTGCCCTTCTGCAAGTGTGGCTTCAGAATTACAGCCCTAGTCCTAAGCTTTCTGCTTCTTTCTGCTGAGACACTATGACACTAGAAGTGATCTTGCCCTTATTGGGGGAAAATGATACCTCCTTGTCAAACTATATTGGAGAAGAGAGAGATCCTGTTATAATTGTTAGGTTAGTGATAGTTGTTTCTGTTTTAAGTGTAACAGGAGGCAAATTTAATGGAAAGATTGTTTACAGATTAAGTAAACAATGATGGCTCAACAATGCAGGGATTTTAAGATCTGGATGAGCACCTCTGGCTTGAATAGAGAAGAGAGGGAGTGGTAGTTGGAACCTACAGGGAGATGACTCTCTGCCAAGGAATGGAGGGGAGGGTGTGGGAGTTGCAGCTTTAGTGAAAAGGATGGAGGGTACTCTTGGGTGACTCCAAAGAGGAAGATGTGAGAATGAACACACAGACTCATTCTACTCTCTCCTCATACTTTAATGGTGTATGCTACTCACCTGAACCCAGTGGGAACCCAGTGGTCAACCTAGACCATTGTTCCTCCCTATAGGTCAGCCTTTTGGGGCATGGGTATCTTAGAGTGGATGGGAAAGAATCCAGAGGAGTGAATGAGGGCCATGCAGCACAGCTACGGATTTTCTTCAACAACAGTTTCTTTCTCTCACTTTGTAGTCTGCTTCCTGTCACTGACACAATACTGGATGGAGTTTATCAGCTTGTAAAGAGAGAGGATCCTTTTTTTGAAAATTTCTCATGGTTTTAGTCCATCTGCTACTATGACTGGTGACAAGGCAGATCATCGTGGCAGAAGCACTGGATGAAGGAAAGCTCTTGGGTACCAGAAACAGAAAGGAATGGGTCCTGAGACAAAACACAGCCTTTAAGGAAATGTCCTTATGACCTACTTCCTCTAAGTAGACTTCATGTCCCAAAGTTTCCAGCATCTTGAGCTGTGACTCCACCGGTGGATTCATCCACTGATGAGGTCAGCATTCTCATGATCTAATCATCTCCCCAAAGCTCCATTCCTGTACACTGCTGCATTGTGGACCAAGCCTTTATTTGATGCATCAACTTTTCAGGGACTTTTCAGATTCAAACATTGACACTTTCAATTAGCTGTTAATGTTGACTAATTTAATTTCTCTTAGCCCTTCTTCTGAGCAGAAAGTCACTTGGATATAATTTCTGCTCCACAGCCCCAGTCTCTTTTCCAGTTCCAGTAAAAGGGGATTGTTAATGTTATGATTTTGTATGTCATTTATTTTTATACTACTTAGATGTTTTAACTCTATAATGTACATTTGTGGTACATTTTAATGCCTAATTCATATCTGTAACTTACTGAGTCTACACATTATAATGTCTTTATTGGGAGATAATTGCTATACAACCAGATACACCTAACTGTAAAACTTAAGCTTGGCATATGTAGACACTCATGTCTATCATACTATCACTATATCAAAGTAAGATGTCTGTTGACCTAAATGTTTCACCATGCCTCACTAATTCCTCCTTCTTCCCTATGTCTCTTCTGCATCTATTGATATGCTTTCACCTATTATACATTAGATCACATTTGTTAGAATTTTACAAAGACAGAATCATATGTAATCTTTAACATTCTGGTGATTTATCTATGTTGTAGCAGGCATCAATGTTTTGGATTTTGTAAAGATGAGTAAACAGTATGATTTGTTTATCTACCAAGATAATGGATATTTGGAGTTTTTCTGTTTTTTCTTGTTGTTGTTGTTTTTACAAATAAAGGTGCTACAAAGCATTCAGAGGGGCATGGACCATCATCTCTTGGTTAAACATCTAGAAGCAGAAGAATCTTATGAGACAATACGTTCATGTTTTGGGAAATAGCCATACTTATAACAGAAGTAGACATACTTCTAACAGAAGTATGTCATGATTTCACTTATATAGAGGCCAATCCTAGAGAAACTGAGAATTGGTATATGAAAGAACTGCAAAGAGGAATCAGAGAGAGGGCAACCATCAACAGTATTTGCAATAGCCAAACAGGTGGCAGCAACCCATGTGTACACCAATGGGTGACCACAATGTGGCATATTAACACAATGGAATATTCTTCATGATTTGAAATTAAAGCAAATTGATAGATGGTAAAATGTGGATGAATCTGAATTAACCAGCCAGATGTACCTACTGCAGTCAGGTTGGCCATAAATCAGAATGTTGGCTGTCAACAATTTGGGGAAAGAGAATAGATAAGGAATTGTTTAATGAATGTAGAGTTTTAGCTTTGCAAGATGAAATGAGTCCCGAGATTGGTTATATAACAACATGAATACACTAACTACTACAAAACTGTATACTTAAGAAATGGTTAAAGTGGTAAATTTATGTGACATGTATTTCACTTTAACTAAAGTTAAATGAAATCACAGAAAACGCCATAGATAGAACAGGAAACAAAGCAGCTTTGTAAGCAAAGACTTGACCACTGATGTCAACTGATGCCACTTGGGTGGAAACCTATGTTTCTGTTTACATCAGTCTGCTGAATATTGTGCACATATCCATGAGAGTTAAGACCGTACCAGGAATATGAAGGAAAAGCAAACACAAAAGTTAATCAGCCAGACTTTCTGGAATAGTTAAAAAAAATAAAGCTCAAATGTCAAAGAACTATCAGATAAAAAACAAAAGAACAAACACTATGCTTTGGGAAAGTTTTAAAAAATATACCTCTTAATTTTTTTCCAGAGGAAAAAACTATTATTCCTGAGGCTTGAACCCAGGGTCTTGCACATGCTATACAAGTGGTCTACCATTGAGCTCAACCTTATCCCTTGAGGATTTTAGAAGATATTTCTTAAAAGAAAATAATGTATCATCTAAAATCATTGCTTCTCAGTAATAGAAAAATCTATGTACTTTGGAAAGGTTTACTTAAATATCTGCTAATAACTCACATATAGCACAAAAAGTTAGAGATGGAGCTCTTTGAATAGATTACAGCCATTTAAGAGAATAAGCTTTGGATCCTAAAAAAATATCAAACATTCATCTGGAGCCCAGTGAATCTTTCATGAATCTAAATGGAAAATTAGATGAACAAAGTGCTAATGTAGAAAATGATCATAATGAATTCATGTTGGGGAATGCTTCATGTTTAGTATCTCACCTCACAATTATTTCATTCAGCTCATCTAATCACTATAATTCTTGTTAAGAAGAAAAGAAAATCCAAAGCTCTCAATGGTCAATTTTGAAAGATGAGGTATGGAGGAGGTAGTCTTTTAATGTCTTTTCATTACTGGTTGTTGAATTTCTTGTTCCCACTGTGCCTTACCCCAGATTTAACTAGTTTGTCCCCAGGGCATGATTAAATTGGAGCACTCTTCCTTGGGTGTGGTTTTCTTTTTCTGGATGAACTTCAAAAGAAGCAGGACTTGTGAGCCTGGGGTTGAGTCCCTCTGTAACCATGACACCTTTGGAACAAAGGCACTTACCACTTCAAGCAGCTACAACTTTCAGAGGGGTAAGGATTAACAGTTAATGTTCCTGAAGGAGTGGTTAGCAAGAGGATTGATGATGCAGTTTGAGAATCTTGGCCAAGTGTTTAGGATGCTGTTATATAGAAGACATGACAAATACTAGGGGCTCTTAAAGCTTTTTGGCCTGGCTCCAAATAAAACTAGTGGGAAGTTTACTATTATTAGTTGAACAACTATTAAACACCAAGTTTTGTGTATCTCTTATCTTCTTTAATCCCCTAAAATTGTGTAGGATGGGTGCCATTATTCTACTTTTGCAAGGAAGTTATTTAGATTCCAAAAGACTTGGAAGAAGTTAACCCAATTAATGGCAGAAGGATAACTTTACTTAAAGCTGCTGGAGTCTAGTACTTTTCTACTTTACTATGCTTTGTATTGGGATTATATGAATTTATGTGTGTGTGTGTGTATATATATATATATATATATATGTATATATACATACATATGTATTTAAGTTTCTGTAGTGATTACAATGTTTAGCGGATTTTTTTTTGAGGATAGTTTTCTATTGAAGACAATTATTCAACTAAGGTGTGAGGGATTTAATGCATTAATCCTTCCAGGCATACAGTAAAATATTTATATTTCAAAAGGCAAACACTAGGAATTGGCAATGTGTAACATAATGGAGCTTGCAATGAGTAGTGAGTTGGACTGACTGAAGAGCTAGTCTTTTTTGGGGGGGGGGTCTGGTCATTGAGCCTGAACTCGCCCTGGGCGCTGTCCCTCAGCTCTTCAGCTCAAGGTTAGCGCTCTACCACTTGAGCCACAGCGCCACTTCCGGCTTTTTTTTTTCTTATGTGTTGCTGAGGAATCGAACCCAGGACCTCATGCATGCAAGGCAAGCACTCTACCACTGACCCACCTACCAGCCCCTGAAGAGTTATTCTTGAAAGATACCCAGGAACTTTATATGCTGTCCTCAGATCACACCAGAGGCAGATTCCCTCACATACTTCATTCTGTTTTCTACCCTACCCTTTGACTATAAAACTACTGCTTCTCAAACTCTACTAATTGCTGTATCCATCATCAGCTTTAAAAATAATTTTAAGCTTAGTTGAATTTAATATGAAAGAAATGGACATATTGCTTCAAAACAAAATACCTTAGCTCCTGAAAAATCTTTTTTTTTTTTTTTTTTTTTACTACTGGAGGGCATTAAAACTATAGAGCTTTTATCTTTGCTTCTCCTACAATTGTTCTCCTCTCTTCCCCTCCCCTCTATATTTCTCCCCTCCCTTCCCCACTTCTCCCCTTCCCTTCTTTCCTTCAGGTTTGGACTCAGGGACTTGAACTGGTTAGGGAAAATGCTCTAACACTTGAGCCCTATTTTTTTCCAAATGAGATTTACACTTTTGCCCTGGGCCACCTTGGATGTGATGCCCAATTTCAGCCTCCATGTAGCTGGGATTACAGGTAGAGCTACTGATGCCTGGCTTAACGAATTTCTTAATGAGTCTAGTAGACACTTTCAGGTACAGAGCTCTCTTATTTTATTTTTCTCTGTGCTTAGTTTAGAAAGCTAAGCAGTTTGTGTGTAGAGTATCTTCCGACAAGAAAGCATATCCAGGTTGGTGCTAGGACTGTCTTGGCAGTCAGCATCTCCATCCTTACTTCAGCTCAGAGAAAGTATTTTTGATAGTTGTTTTTTCTGCCCCCCCTTTTTTTTTGGTGTTGATACTGGGACTTAAACTGAGCTTTGTCCCTTAGGGCGTGTGTGTGTGTGTGTGTGTGTGTGTGTGTGTGTGTAAGGATAGCCCTTTACCACTTGAGCCATGGATCCACTTCTGATTTCTATTTTTTCCAGTTATTTGGAGATCAGAGTCTCCTGGGCTTTCCTGCCCAGGCCAGCTTCAAAGGGCAATCCTCAGATCTCAGCCTCCTGAGTAGCCAGGATTACAGGCATGAGCCACCAGCGCCCAGCTGTTTCTCTGCTACTGTTTTCGTATTCATTCTTCAAGGGGCATCCATTAGATGAGTATAGAATCTCTAGCTTCATTGTAATATTTCATTACTGGTGTCTCTACACATTTATCACTTTGCCCAATGTTCTGGAATTTTCTGGCTACTTTATACTCTAATTCATTAGGCTTCAAAAATATGTAATCTATTTTGTAGTTCTCTTTAACTTAAAAAAATCTGATTGCTCTTTATTCTTTATTGGCAGGCTGTTTTTACACAGATAAGCCTACTCATTTAGTGGCATCCTTTCCCTATTTGTTTCCCACAGGGTTCTGTTTGTTGGCTCTTTCTTTTTGGTGTTAGAAATTTTCTCCAAGTGAATAAAGATCCTTTCCCCCAAATGGCCTCAAGTAACCAACTGAAGTTACTGGGATGCCTCTTCTCTGGAGTTGTATACACGGAGTTCCCAGGTATCCCTCCTGGGCACAAGCTCCTGAGGTGAGTGAGAGTGAGTGAGAGGCTATGGTCCATAGGTCTGCAACAGGTCTGCAGATTGCTGACCTTTTTAGGTCTTCTCTCAGCCTCTCTGTGCCGAGATGAAAGTTCTTCTGATTCTCTTCTCCCTGGACTGAAGATCTTCTAGACTCCATTTGGATTAATTCATCCTTCTCTTGGCTCAAATGTTTTCCTGGTCTCTGCTTGTGCCTCAATGGTTTTGGACTCTGGTCAAGATCTCTTGAGATGATTACTTGGATTTCAAATCTGAGTGATTTGCAGACTCAATTCAGACTTAGGATGGGAAGTTGTGTGTGGTCATTTTCTTGTATTTTGGGGTTCTTAATATTTTTCCCAATCCTATGCCTATCTCAGAGCCTTATTATCAACTTCATTCCTTGAGCCTCAGTCAGTCTATCTATCTATCTATCTATCTATCTATCTATCTATCTATCTATCTATCTGTCATTTCTATCTATCTTCCTACATCATCATGCTAGATAATAATCTATGCCTACTTCCCATGTAGTGAGTGAGAAATATGTAAATGTTTGGTGACAGAATGGTAACTTCACTTAAAACTCAGTATAGTTAGTGCTTTTTTTCTCTTTATACTTTATTACACTGGCTCCTTTTCTGTATAGCTATTGAAGAGCATGTGAATTTATATATAGATGTATTTTTAAGTTTCCATAGTGATTACATGTTTTACTGGAGTGCTCTGCAGTGCTCTACAAAGGGAAAGCTGACTGTTGTTAAGAGGTCACAAAATAGTCTATGCCAAGCATTTTTCTGGAGTCCTCAAAAGACAAAAGACATAATAAACAATTTTAATAAAAGTTCACCTTCTCTAACTTTCTCAGTATCAATTAACTTCATTCTGTAGGTGTTTACATCTCTCAGATGGAAAGATGTTAGTTAAACCAAATTTGTGCTGAAATGGAGGCAAAGACTTATCCTTCCACTTTGGAAGCTGGTAACCTTGAGGAAGCTGGAAAATTACAGGCAGAAGAATGTCTAACTTTAATATCTGTGTTTAGAGCTGTTTCACCTTATATGTAATAACAGTGGACACCAAGTGCAAGATGCTTGTTGGAGCAGTAGCCACTCCTTGAAATTCTCACATTCATTCTATGGGGTATATCCAGTGTTACTTCCATTGTTTTGATGAAGAAATCAAGGTGTAGAGAAGCCAGGTAACTTAGAAAGCCAGGCTTCTTAACCAGTAGCAATAGTGGGGAAGACTTAAACCAGAAAGTATGATATACAGCACTTGCTTTTGATTGTTACACATATCACCTTTAGTTTACACCAGAACACCTATATTGTACTGGAAAGTTTTTATATTTTTGACTTATCATGTGGATTCCGTTTATATTTAAGATGTATTGAAAGGTATGAAAACAATACTTTATAACTAATGTGTGGGGAGAGGGAAGAGTGGTAGTTTGTAGCAGTTGTATGTCATTCACAGCCTACATTTATTATCTAGCCAATAGGCTTATACCATCTTTTAATATAAAAGCTAATGAGCCATCTTTTTTGTTTATAGTAGATTCCAAATTTCTTTTAAAAATAATAGCTATTCTCTATTAAACTCTGAACTTGTTAGGCATTCTAGAAACATTATTTCTTAAAGTACAAAAAACTTACAACATGACTACTACTGTTGACAATTTATCGACTAGGACATCTGTTTAACATGTCTGTGTTCTAGAGATGATTAATAACAGTGTCAGAATTTGAAGCTTCCATCTATTTCTAGACTCCTGTGGTAGACAGAATTTTAGATGGCCTCTGACCTTTGCTTTCTGGTGTTATTTCATGATTGTGATGTATTACATGGCAAAAGGGAATTTTGCAGATGTAATTAACCACTTACCTTAAAAACAAGATGATTTGAGTGGAATTGATCTAATCACAGGAGTCTTTCAAAGGCAGAGAATTTTGTCTGCCTGTTCCCAGAAGAAATTACAGAGTTTCAGAGTGTGAGGAGGACTTTGGGGCTGGGGGCATAGGTCAGTTCAAACCCCAAAACTTCCAATAAAAGACATGTGCAAAGGAATGTGGGTGTCCTGGAGTTGGAGGATGATGATATCCAGCTGACACTCAAGAGGGAAAGGGAAACCTCAGACTTATATATAGCCTCTGTGAGGAAGATCCTGGCAGCTACCTGAATGACCATGAAAGGGGATTCTTTCCTGAATCTTCTCATTTACTCTGTTGATTCCAGTCTTGGGATATCCTAAGAACTCAGCTGAGCATGCTGGACTTCTGACAATAGAAATGGGAGCTAAATTGTGGGTATTGTTACCATACACTAAGTCTGAGGTAAATTATGATGAAGCATAGGAAATTGCTATAGGTCCCATTCTCTTAATTTGGGAGCCTCTGTTCTGAAACAGCCGATGGAACTGGCCCTAATTTTGTCTTCATTCTCCATGAGGCTCCTCATGGCTCTCCTTGTAGCTGACGGTTGTTGGCTTGTGCTTCATTCCTTCTTAACTCAGGAGCAGTAATAACATTGTTCTCAGCCTGGTGCTGGTGGCTCATGCCTGTAATTCTAGCTACTCAGGAGGCTGAGATGAAGCCAATCTGGGCAGAAATGTCCAAGAAACTCTTATCTCCAATAAACTACTCAGAAAAAGCAAAAGTGGTGCTGTGGCACAAGTGGTAGACCACTAGCATCGAGCACAAAGAGGCTTAGGAATGGCACCAAACCCTGAGTTCAAGCCCCAGGACGGGGAAAGAAAGAAAGAGAGAGAGAGAAAGAAAGAAAGAAAGAAAGAAAGAAAGAAAGAAAGAAAGAAAGAAAGAAAGAAAGAAAGAAAGAAAGAAAGAAAG
>NW_012267269.1:3190728-3223153 GCF_000151885.1 Dipodomys ordii
AAGGAAGGAAGGAAGGAAGGAAGAAAGAAAGGAAAGAAGGAAGGAAGGAAGGAAGGAAGGAAGGAAGGAAAAGAAAAAGAATATTGCTTCCTCTATTTGAGTTGTCCTCCTCTGTCCATTCCCTGCTCCTGGCCAACTGTTTATGCATCAGAATGGAGTTCAACAGCACTTCTTTAGGGTAACACTTTTCTGAAGTCTCAGTCTAGGCCAAGGGTTCTCATAGTATCCTGTCACTTGCATTCTTAGCTTTTACTTCATTAAAAAATTTGTGTGATTGCTTTTGATAAGTGCCTTAATTAGTCTTTCTTTTATTCTCAGTCATTGAGAACACCAGTTCAGTAGCACCCAAGCAACTTCCCTGGTATTTATTTTTGTATTCATTGAGGTACTTTCCTCTTACCGTGGTTCTTGACTTCAACTCAAAGTTGGTTGAGAATAAGAACTGTGTGCCCCCATTGTACCCTCAGTTTATAGCTCAGTGATGATCCTAGTTGCATTCAATAATAATTTTAATCAACAAACAAGGACAGGGAGAATGAATCAATGAGGTCACTTGACCCTGGACTTTTGGTCTTTAAAACTGTGAGCTAAGTCAAGCTCCTTTCTTATAAAATACCCAGCCTTAGATATTTTGCAATAGCAATGAAAAGCAGGCTAATCAAGTGTGAACTTTGAGCTGAAACTATTATTAACTCCTATGAGTTTATCAGTCAAATTAGAAGTTGAAAAATATATGTTTAATATACATAAATGAACTCCATTAATTGATTGAATTTTCCAAATTGTTCACATATGACTGTTTAATTCCCAAATGTTATTTTGGAGTTACTATTTCATGGTAGTAATTTGTATATGATTTTTTAAACTGTAAGATCTACTTTTTATAGCTATAAAATCAACTTTACGTATACTAATATCAACCAAAGCAAGTCTCAAATGCTTTCCTGTAACAACATGCTTTTACAACCTCTTTTGCTCAACTTTATCTAGTTAATCCTGACACAGTTGGAAAATCTACTCAGTGATGTATGCAACAGACATTTATTCAGGCTCCACTTATTGTTTCCAAACATTAGATAAGAGCACATCAAAAGGAACTGCTTTCTTAACTTAGGCATATTGACTCCTTCTAGGAAATGCACTCTGAGAATTGTAGCGCTGTCCTAGGAGAATGCCTGAAAGTCATCAGAACATGTGTAAACTCCAAGATATTATTGTATTTCCTGTATTAGTCTAACTTAAGAAGTTTGACATGTTAGATATTTCTACCAATAATCAGGGGTAAATCCTGAGGTAATAGAATAACTTCCCCAGCCTCAGTTCAGGAATGTGTTTAGACTGTTTGTGTTTTAAAATAAAACAAACGTTTGTGAATTACTCTGAGATGGTTTAAGCACAAAACAATGTACATGTAGCTCCCAGAAACCAAGAGCAGAAATATAACCAGGACTCAGGAAGATTCTGGAAGCAGGACTAGAAAGTCCATCAGAACTTTCCTCCTCTTGTCTCTCCTTCTACCTGAATGCATGTGGTACCCTTTTCTATAGGCTTTCTTTATTGTACAATTGATGTGCTAGAGAAATGCCCTTGCCTAGCTCCCAAATGTCATGATGTGAGCACAGTCATGTGTAAAGAGCCTAACTGGTTTTATCCTGCTTGCAGTTTCACTTTCTTTGGCTCAGTGTGTCAGACACACTAGACACAATGGGCACGACACACTGCACAAGGTGACTGCAGTTAAAACCCAAGTAGATAGGAAAAAAATGGGGGAGGGGGGTCTAGGCAGACATACAGTAGACATTAACAAGGGAGACTCCAGAGACGAGTAGGAAGCCTATAAATCTCATGGAGTGGAAGAGAAAGTCAGGAAGTAGCTTCAGTTAGTAAAGTGTGCCTTGCTTAATATGCAGACATAGCCTGTAACTTTTGCTGTGATAATCCTGATAGAGTAGGTGAGAAAATCTGGGGATGGAAAAGATGAAGAGAACGTAGGTACAGGGCCCAAAAGCAGTGAAAAGATCTGACTGATGGGGAAAAAAATGAATTTGATATGGAGAATAAGGCTGGAAGCAGAGGAAAAGCAGAACTTGCAGATTTTTAGTGTTTCTACTGGATTTTTTTATACACAGTGACCCTACGTTTGAGCATTTTCATTTTAAATAGTAATCTGAAAAAATGTTTCAGGATAAGTGTGTGTGTGTGTGTGTGTGTGTGTGCATTCAAATGCACATATGTATAAAAATAACTATGTATGTCAAAAATTGCCGCTTGTAGACTATTTGATTATACTACCTCTGTTTTAATTTCCTATATGACATTTTGCTTGTAAATAGTCTTAATTCAGTGGCTATTTCCCTGTTGTTTTCATTTCTCTATACATTTTTAGGAATATAATTGGAGTTTATAGGAAAACTTTGTTTAGCTGTATGAAATCTGTTACGTTTACTTGTACTTTTTCCTTATCTTTAAACTATACCCACTTCTTAGATAGTAGGAAGGTTTTTTTTTTTTTTTTTTTTTTTGCAGGGGGGATTGTTAAATCCTATGAAAATTGCCACCTCAAATTTACATGGAGAAAAATATAATTTAAAAAAGCGTGGACTATTTCAATCCTTATTACAAATCAGTAGAGGAATTGGAATTCAAGTGAGTATATATTATATAGAAGGGAATCGTGAGAAAGGGCTTAATTCTGATGTATGAACTGAAGTAGTCTTTGGGGTTTATATTCTATAAGAAAGTAAGCCCTGATCACTGTTCACTGTGGGTTACTGAACTGAAAAATTATGGTTAACATTTGTTCTCTATTAAGAGAATGTATTAAAGAAGTAAAATTTGTTGGCTTGAATCATTTTCAGCTCAGCAAGCTCTTCCACACTGCAATTATAATTTTTGTTTGACATGTAGTAGTCATCCTAATAGCACTCTAATTTTTCATTTTGAAATAGGTGGTTCCGCAATAAAAATAATCTGTGTATACGATGAAATTTTTTGAGGGCATAGAAAAATAATAGGCAGAAGAAGAGAGAATCTCATGTACTTTTATATTTGGGTTGAACCCAGCAAGCTTGTCACATCTGAACTGTCATAAAAAGAAGCAGCAAAACCCAAGGAAGGTTGCAATTTGCATTGTCTCTAATCACTTATTACAAGCAACACTCCTTCAAGGAATTGCAAATTGCAGACTATGATCAGATTGCATTCTGTTTTCATTTTCCAGCTGACAACATGTTACGGCTGCTCTTTTCTTCAGTGGCTGTTATTTTCTATGTTGTTCCTGTTCTATTAAGTTTGGAAGAATGGTTCTTTCAACAGCTAAACAAATGCAAAGAAATATTAGTTTAGTGAAATGCTACAGTATAATAGGATGTCAGGACAATTGACTGTAAGAAACACTCATGAGTGGCCTCACTGGGGGCCAAGATTAACTTGGCAGAGCTGGATGAGCTGGCACAGAGTTCTGAAAGCTGATGGAAGAGGAATGCCCAGACTTTTGTGCATGACTCATGTCATGTTTCTCCATAAATACCAGCTAGATGGTGAGCTTCCATGGGGAGCCTTCATGTAAATTCCTATGTATTCACTTAAAGAATTCTGGAGCAAAGCTGATATAAATTGAGGCAAAGTGGCAATTAGAGTATATATTTTAAACCCATCTCCTTTTATGTTAGCTGGTTAATAAGACCCAAACTCAGTAATTTGCATACAACATTAATAAATCTGACAGCTAACTTCTCCTCAAACTCAAAGGCATACCTAGAAGTGAACTTTGGAGGTTAACATGTCTGTACCCCTAAAATAGCTGAACAACAGATTTTTAACTATTTTTTATTTTAGAGATAATTGACTGTAAGCTAGAGATTTTGCTGGCTAAATTTTGTCCCAAAGCCGTTTTTTAAACTACTGAGTAGATATCTACTGAAAAGAAAAAAAGAAATAAGGAAAATGCTGTTGACAGTATAATTTACAAGAGCAGTGTTTGAAGGGTTGTTGAAAATCCAACACTGAACCAAGAACCAAGGATCCTGGTCTCTCATTGGTCTTGCCACCAACTCTCTCTCTCTCTCTGTAACCTTTCCTAGTAGCTTGCCTTTCCATTGATGAAGACAGGCTCAGAGAGAGAGAGAGAGAGAGAGAGGCTTTAAAATAATGAGATGAAGGAAGGTGTTGGGAAGGAGCAGAATAATCACAGTCTTTCCACAAGTCTGACTCTCTGCTTTTACTTTTCATGAAGATTATTAACATTTGGCAAAGAATCATTACTTGACAATTTATTATCCTGTTCAAATCCAGGTAGGTTAAAAGTTTAAACTTTTTATACCAAAAGTCAAGTCTCTTGTGCTTTGTAGAAAACCCCAGATACCACACAGTTAAAAAAAAATAAAAAGCTCATGAATTTCATTTGAAAAGCCTCTTTTCTGGCACACAGGCTCTGCATTATAATGAAATATTCCATTGAAACGTCTGCTCTGGCACCGAGAACGGAGAAAAGTCTTATGTTTGTATACTCTGTGAAGTCGAACAACAATTTCCAACATATGTTAGGAGAGGCTGCCCTCTTTGGAGATGGGAAAATGGATAGCTCCAGAGGGAAAAGAAAACCGAGCGCTGAAAAGTTTTTGTTAATCTTTTACTGGTGAAACGGAGCTGGGAACAGAGCAGTCTGGGTTGCAGCGAAGGCTGGAGCCAAAGCCCAGCCCACAGGAAATGAACGTTGTCCTCCTCTGCAAGGCTACTTAAGCAGAGAGAAAACATTTACAGTACTTGTAATTACGATGGTTTTCGGCACCTAAATTGTCATAAATCACATTTATAAAAGCCATCTTCACACTAGTCAAATTTTGAAAGCTGCAAAATATATTCAGCTGGTGGGTAGTTTAAAACGGTGGTACATATGTTTGGAATAAATACATGTTATAATTATGGTTTTTAATACTGGGAGGTTTCTTATGAGGATTTATACTCACATACTGATGATAATGGAGTACATTGTGAACATAATAAAGTGGTGATGGGTGGTATTTGTTCCGGCATTTCTACAAAATACTACTTCCATCTCTAAGGGGGATGTTCCTATGTAAATCCCCATACATCAAGATAAAAATATACTTCTCAGTGTGTTTCCTGGAGCAAAATACCTAGAGAGAAAATACCTGCATTTTCACAACCAATTCATGGATCTTAAAACATAATTATGTCTTATTGCATTGTTGATCCCAGAGCAGTATTTGAATTAAAAAGGAGTGCCAATAGAATTGGTAGAAAGTAAAAGAGCTCTATTTTATAGCCAAGAGCATGGTGGAGTGAGATCTAGTTTTAATAAAAGACTAGTACCATAATAAGCAGATGAGTCTAACTGGTAATTAGAGTTTTTATTACATACGTATTACCTAACACCAAAGCCAATCCTACCAAGTGGAAAACGGAGATGAATTACAACAGCTTGGCAACATAAAGAAGGAATCTGCTTTAACTATACCCAGGTTTGATACTAGGGTGACTGTACTTGGGGTTGTGAGGATCCAGCCTCTGTTATCTGTATCTATAATAATCTTTGAGTCAGTCATTCAGCAAGTATTTGCTATACCTCTCTTCCAGGCCAAGCACTAGCCTAGACATCCCCCCTCCCGGGGAGGGAGCAGAAATATGAGTAAGTCATACCTTTGAGAGAATTCTACCTTTGAGAGAAATAGAGCTATAAAACAAATAATTACATCACTACTATCAGATACACTAATAGAGGCGTGAATAAGAATTTTGTCTTGACATGCCATTCTATTGTAAACACTGCAATAGATGACCACATTGTGGTGTTCTTGTTGTTGGCACTAGGCTAGGGTAGAAACTTGCTTAACATTGAACTTGGTTGGTAAATTCAGTGTGATAGCCTATAGATCTTGGTCTTGCTTCATTTCCGTAAACATTTTAAAAGCGTGAACCTCTGCTCTTTGTTAGTGTATTATTTCACAGGAGTCTGTATCTGTTTTTTAAAGTAGGTATTTTAAACCAGCAAACGATGAGACTGTGAGTTAACTACCTTTCTCTGGATTGTAGAGCTCACTGTAGGTGAAATAGTATCAGGGTGTGCTTTCTTCTAAGTACGTATCTTTCACTCTGCTCCCATGTCAGAAATGCTATTGTTCAAATTTCATTCTATTGGCTTCTATTTTTTTATTTACTGCTGCAAATTATTCACTGCTTAGAGTGATTAAACTTCAGATGCTTTTTAAGAAAATATTCTGACTGGGTCCAGTGAGAGTCAGCAGAGTATAAAAAGGGAAATGAATATGGTGGTGTATTCAGAGAAAGGAGGATTGAAAGTTCCAGGCCATACCTGGTTCGCACCTGTAATCCTAGCTGGTCAGAAAGGGTTAGATCCAGAAAAATATCAATTGGAGGACAGTCAGGGCAGGAAAAGTCTGTGAGACTCAATTTAACCAGCAAAAGCCTAGACTGAAGGTAGTCAGTATTGTACTAGCAGAGGTAACAACAGAGTACTAGCTAAACAAGCAGAGTATAAGGCCCTGATTTCAAACTCCAATCTGTCAAAAACTGAAAAGTAAAGGAAGTGTGAGGCTAGCTGAAGCAAAGGTTTCAGCAAGACTCTATTTCAAAAACAAAATAAAAACAAAAGCTAAGTGACACTTGAAAGGTAGACTACTTGCTTAGCATACATGAGGCCTCAAAAGAAAACAAAAAAGATACAAGGAAGAAGGGGTTTGGCCCTTCTTCATAGAGGGAACTATGAAGGCACTTCAGAGCTGAGGCTCTGGAGACCAGCCCATCTTTATAGTTAGCTTGAAGTAGCTTGTGGCTGGGCATGTATCCTCAATTTCCATAGTGGAGATTGGGAAACCTTGGGTTATGATTCCAGTTTTTTTATATTTATTTATTTATTTAGCTATCTATTTATCTATATATTCATTCATTTTGTACTGGTACTTGGCCTTGAACTTAGGACCTCATGCTTTAGCTTGAGTTTTTCACTCATGCCTGGTGCTCTACCACTTGAGCCACAATACCTTTACTTCTGGATTTTTGCTGGTTATTGAAAATAAAAGTGCTACAGTTTTGTTAGCCTGGGCTAGCTTTGAGCCTTAATCCTTTGATCTCTTCCTCCTGGGTAGTTAGGATTAGAGACATGAACCACTGGTACCTGGCTCTGTTTTGTTTTGACATACAGTCTCCCTGGAGCTTGAGATCCTCCTTCCTCTGTCTTCCTAGGAGTTGGGATAACAGTTGTCTGCTGCCGCCCCCAGCTCTTCTTTATTTTTCAAAATTATAAAGATATGTTTTAAAGGAGCATGTCACTTCAACATTCATGAAAACTATTTGCAAGTTACTATGTGCCAGTAGCACTGTGCTAGGAGCCAGAAATATGAAGTGATGAATATAAGGTACATTAAGTAGGTAGATTTCATTAGGTAGCCAATGAAGAGAACACCACGCAGTATTCAGACAGGAAAAGAAGTTTATTCACCGAACTGCTGCCCTAGCTGTGCATGGTGAAGAGGCCTGGCTGAAAAAGGAAGGGGTGACCCACCCCTGAGCCAGGACTTATCTAGGCCAGGGACAAGAAGAGGTGTGGCCAGGTGGGGGAAAAGTATGGCCACATTGGATCTGGATGTGACCTCAAGGCCTGGGACTCTCCTATGGTCAGATGAGAAGCATAACCTTGGGCAGCCCAGGATGTAACCTAGCAAGAGGGGGAGGTGACTGCTTCCATGTATACCAGTTACCTAGGTAACAGATACTGGGCAGAAACTTAGCCAAGAGGTAAGGAGGTATCTACACAGGGTCTGCATGGCCCAGGGCAGACCTTACTGAAATATATATATATATTCTAGTAGAAAGATGGTGGTTATATGTTCTAAAGGAAGAGAGCACCATTCTAGACAGCTAGGCTTTAAAGTGTATCATGCAAAACTCTTGTCCTAGAGACCATCAATGATGTCCACCTCACATCAGCACCAAGACTTCCCAAGATGAGCTCTCAACCAATGACAAAGCACAGTGCCATACTAAGAAAAAACCATCTCTACAAAATGTCTTCTTTAATAGGCTTCTTATTAAAGCTTAAGGATTATCACCAGCTTGATTGATCCTGTTCTAGAACTTGATTGAAACCTGTGATTCTTCTTACCTGATCATCCTTTCTTTCCTGTTTCCTTCTCAGATGCTAGCCAGTGGCCCTATATCTAAGATCTGGCTACATTTTCTCATTTTATCCCCTTTTTATTCCTCAGACAATTGTGTCTGCTTCTCAGAGGACTTGAGCTAATAAGTGATTTCCTAACTCATCTGAGCCAACAAGCAGTAAGAGGGGGATTGAGGGCTTTTCAATCACTACCTGATTGGCAAAAGAGCACTAGCTTGAGTAGTAAGTCAAAGACAGATAATTCCTAACCAAGGTGATGGGCAATTGCTAAAGATTTCCCTGGTAGAATATTGATGTAACATCCATGGTAAAGGCAAGAACTATTGATGGTCCAGTCCTCAGAGATTTGACAAACCGAAAGAGAACAACAGGGACTGTGGAGTTGACTGGTTACTGGCAAGTTGTTTTGACACCCTGAAAAAGGATAAGGAGAGCCTGAAGGCTGTTAACAAGGTTAAAGGCTAAGTCTAAGAGCCAGAGGGCCTCTTTTAGTATCTTACAGAGAAGCCCTTATCTCCTTCAGTGGAATAGCTATCATAGCTGAGCAGCAGATGTGGGATCTGATAAAGCTGCAGTGCTCCAGAGAGCACTGTTTGATGTCTGATGTTTGATGTCTGTATGTTTAGCCTAAGAAATTCTGCTCGCTAAACTCAAGACCCCCCCACAAAAAAGTCAGGAAAACTCTGGCCCTAAAACATTGGATGGAGACATCAGGCAGGGATGTCTAGATAAATGTTTTTCAAAATTTTGACTGCAAACCTGACTTCTCAGAGACTAAAAAAAAAAAAGCACCCAACTTCCCTACTAAGAGACAGCACCTTTTCCAAGCTAGAAACTATGGCAAGACTTCTCAGAAAGGCAACAGGTATTGCTTTGGAAGTTGTCTTCACCTCTGCTAGTTGCAGGGACAGTAACTGGAGTTAAATTCCAGTGTATCTAGCTAGAGATATATTGAGTCTGATGAAGGAAGAAAGAGATTGCATACTTCAAGTTTAGATGAACTAGTTAGCATGTACCAGCAATGGTTATAGAAATACCCTTGAGACTGGAATTTTGTAAATCTTTAATCAAAGGGGCCAAAATATATGACAGAATGAGCAAGAATCCATTGACTTCAGGATATAGGATTTAACAGGCTGGAAAAAAAAGAGAAAAAAATGTGCCAGTGTGGCACTTAGAATTGTAGGAAAAGTAATGATAAATGCAGAGTGGAATGGAAATGCCTAAGTTGTCCCAGCAGAAAACACAGGAAAGAATAAAGAGCTTGAGAAGAGCAGTCACACTAGAATGACTGTCTTATATCTAGATAAAACACTTACCTAGAGAATCATGCTCAGTGAGATGGCTCAGAAAATGTGCCACTTGCCAGTATCATTAGGAATGAGCTTATGGACTTACCAGCATCATTAAATATTCAGTGGTGGCAAATCCCAGATGGAAACTTGTATTATAATCTCCTCAGACTCTGGAATAGGACTATAGTCAACAGAACATTATACACTTTTTGATAAATATCCCCTGACATGCTACTGTGTCCTGGTAATGGTGAAATACTTAGCCATGGAAACCAATTAACTATATAGAGAGAGCTGCCTAGTATTGCTTCTTTCAGAACAACTAAGTCAAAAGGTCAAACTGGCCCAGCTATAGCAATCTATCTACCTTTATTGTTTTGTTTTATGCTAATCCTGGGGCTTGAACTCAGGGCCTGGGCATTGTCCTTGATCTTTTTTTATCTCAAGGCTAGTCTGCCACTTGAGCTATAGCTTACTTCTGGCTTTTGGTGGTTGGGACAAGAGTCTTATAGACTTTCCCTGCCCAAGCTGTCTTTGAACTACAATTCTCATCTCTGCCTTCTGAACAGCTAGAATTACAGGCAGAAGCCACAGGTGTCCAGCTTCAGCAATCCACTTTTTGGTGGAAGTGGTACAGCTTGCATAAGGTGCTTCCTACCCACCACAGTTACATAAGCACTATTCCTTGACTATTCAGACTATTCACCAGATGTATAAGAGAAGATCCTGTACAGCCAACTGAAGGGGGGAAAATCAAGTTTGTCTTATAGATTAGCTGATTTGGCTTGTGTGGGCACAAGCCAAAAATCAATGTCAGCTGCATTCCTGCTACATTCAAGGATCTTGAAAGATTGGGGAGAGGGAAAATTTTCCCAATCAGTGAGCTGCAATCAGTGCATCGAGGTTCAGTATATGCTTAAAGTACTAAATAAATATTCCAATGAATGAATCAATCAATGAGCATAGAACATAGGAGAAATTGAACTTCATGAATTACATATGGTAATGGTTTCAACTGCCAAGGAAAGGGTTAATTTATCGTAGAAGTTGAATCTCTAGATCTTCATCAGTCAGAATAGTTAATAAAGTGGAAAGAAAAATTTCACCCAACTTCTGTTATGTGAATTCCAGAAAGAGAGAACTTCACCTAGACTTTCAAAGTTTTTACCAACTTAAGTGCTTTCTGTTAGAATAAGTAAACACTGTTCTTCTCTTCCAATGAATAAAGCAGACCAAGTTGGGGTAAATATAAAGAGTGGGAAACACACTTTGTGGGATCTACCTTCCTACAACTTGGAGGATGGAAATATTCAAAGAAACAGCTAAGAGAAGAGAGATGATTTTTGTATTTTTAAGTCTACCTGCCTTAGACACCCTTTGCAAAGTGAATGTAGATGATTGTAGCTAGTGGCACTCTTATCAACATTTTAACACACATTGTTGAGAAATAGGAATTCACAAACCAGTTTGCTATATGGAGAATAGTAACCAATGTCCAGTTAATTTGTAAGATACACTGGTGATAGAGGGAGGAAAGTCTGTCATTAAATATACAAGGTCAAGAAAAACACAGGCTTACCTGTGCTACATTATAAATTACCATGCTGCTATCATTTTATGTACTTTACACACATACTAGAATAAGAAATATGTGGACAATACATACTAAAGAAAAGTAGCAATATAAAAAAGTACTTTATCCCATAACAAAAACTAGTGATATTTCTGGTTGGTCATTGACATAGATTGTTTATAAATAACTGGTTAGATGAATTCCTAAGCTAAGATTAAAAAATTTAATAGGAAGCCAAGAAACATAATTTTAGTTGTAGTATAATTTTCCAGCTGTTGCAAATAGGTATATTTTGTCACATTTCAGAATTATTGATATGTAAGGAAATAGTAGCTAGCTGATGATTGAATCGGTTTTTATTTTTAATGGCTGAGAAACAAGATTTACAAGCCACTGATTCTTATCTTATTTCACAGTACCTTTGCCACAAATAAAGCCTGCAACTTGGTATCATAAAATCATAATGACTGTCTTAGATCCTTAGGGCATGTATGCATGAAAATGACTATCAGGGACCTGGATGTATCTCCTTGTATTTCACTATGCTTATGAGATCAAGAAAAAAAAAAGAATAAAAGGTTGACCTTCATTCTGCATTTCAAGTAAAAATCTCATCAAATGGACAGCCACTGAATATCAACTACAATTGCCTTTGAATCTAAACTGATCATAGTTGCAGAAGACAGCTCCCCCCAAATCAGTTCCACCTGAAAAAAATGGTCACATCAATTCTCAATCTTAGTCAGCAAGACCTTTGTCCATGTCATACTAACTTAATGGAACATCACCAGCAGAGGGTAGAGCAAGTTCATTTGGCAGTATGTTAAAACCTCTGATCCTTGTCTCAGAACTATATTTTCAATTCTTACTTAAAGTGTTTTCTAAAAAGGGTAAATTAAAACACATAGTATTGCCAAGGTAACCAGTTACTGAAATATAACTTTCAAAATGTTGAAAACAATTTTGTAACGTTATAATAAATGTGCTTCTTTATTAATACATTAAACAACAATATCTAGCAACAAGTCTGGTAACTCCATAATTTTAATATAGTGATGAATGTAAACAGTATTTGTGAAACATCTGTAATTGCTGTTCTGTGTTATAAAAATATCAGTGATCTCTATTAGTGTCAACATTGCAGGTGCTGTATATGCTAATATTGCGTTCATGCATTATTTAAGAAATGTGCTTTTTTGGTTAGAGGTTAGCGAACATAATGATGTAATAGCTTTACTGTGGAAATCTCAGTGGAACTTGGTAGAATATAAATGATAAACTGCGTAAATATCCATCGATGTGCTAACTAAACTGAGTCTAAGCACTTTCTGGGTGATAGTGTTTGTTTTGTGTTGCCAGTCCTGGGGCTTGAACTTAGGGCCTGGACACTTTTCCTGCTCAAGGCTAGTGCTCTACCACTTGAGCCACAGTGCCACTTCCAGCTTTTTTGTTTTTGTTTATATGGTACTGAGGAATTGAACCCAGGGCTTCATGCAAGCTAAGTACGCACTCTAGCGCTAAGCCACATTTTTAGCCCCTGGGCTATAGTGTTTTAATTCCCCTCTTCTTTCATTGTAGTTCTTATGTTATTTAAACAGAACTGACATTTGGCATCTACTGTTCCTCCAAATAATGAACTTTATTACTTTATACTGACAAAAAGCCCTTTCATTGCGTTCTTCAGAACTAGCTCTCCATTTGTGAAGTAAGTGGGCAGCTCTGCCCCAGTGAGGCCTTTATTTTCCCCAAGTCAAACACAGAGCCAAGAGCTGTAGGCTGACCCTCCCATACTTTCCAACCTCAGCCTTGCCTGAGAGACTCTGCTCCTTCTAATAAGAGGTCATTCACTCTCCCTGGGATCATTGGGAGCCCCTTTTGATCCGAGGCTGTTGGTTCTAAACAGCACCAAATTATGTGAGGTGGTTTTTCTTACTATGTACTACTGTCCACCAGGGATGGAATTGAGACCACTAAAATAACTATGCGGTGGCCAAAGTCTAACTCAAATTTAAGAGAAATATTTGGATGCTTGGTGTATTTTCACTTCAGGATGGAACTCTTAGCAATTCCCAGATGAAATAGTTTATGTAATTTAGAAGAATCTTAAACATGACAAATGTGTCAGACACACATCTTGATGTCAAGGATAGAATTTATCCAATATAAGAGCAGACAAGCTTAATAAGCTACTTAAGTATTATAAGGCATGCTTCATGTGACGATGAATTATGTCCCCTTTTTATGGTTCAATGTGTATCTCTATCATTTTGAATATTGAATAAAAACACCCTTGTATAAATAATGTGAAAGGGCTGGTTTCAAGCAACAGAATGCTAATAAAATTAAATTGAAGGCTGACGTACCTCCCTCCTGTAACTTGCAGAGTGCTTAGAAAATGTATAATAGGGAAGGCATTAATGATGGCTTCTGGAATTTAGTTTAACAAATCTGTTTGAAATCATATTGAGTACCTTAAAAGTTTCAAAGACAGATATTTTAAATTTGAGAATTTTAAACACCAACAATTTCGTTTGGTTTACAGCATCTGTTTTAATAACTCAGCTTTTACAGAAAGTATGTATTTCTAAAAGATTGGTCTTATAATGGTGTTTTCACATGACTTACCTAGAGATTTAGTCCTTACAAGTTACATGTCTGACAGAAGCTCCTATAATGAAAACATATTTAAATAAACCTAGTTTGATTTTTTTTAATATTAGAACAATAGCCCAACATTGGTTGACAACTTGAAGGCCAATGATCTCAGGTAAAACTTCTTTATTGCATACTACTTTTAGCAAACCAGGAATTAAGAAAACCTCTAATCAGAGCTAAGAGTTTGAGAAAAAAAAGAAACCCAAACCAAAGCCTTTCTTTGAGCATAAGGAATTTGAGAATCGTTTGCAGAGACCTAGGACCATTTGATGAATTCTGAAGAAGTTGACTCAGCAATTTCAATTTCATATCAGTTTTGTTCAGATCACAAATGGCCCTGTGGCCAGCCTGGGCATTAGGAATCCAGTGTCCATGGCCCTCTTACTGCCTTGAAGAGGAAAAGCCTTTCTGCTTTCTGAAAATGTTATTTCACCACTTGCAGGTTCAAGGTGCCTCCTGATGTTATAGAAGACATCACTACCTTTAAAATGCAGGAACCAACCCCCATTTACATTGAATTTTTCACCCTTTGATCCCTCAATACAATATTGTTTCACCATGTACAAAAGCTTCAAAGTTTTGGCTTGGTAGCCAGAGTACAAGCTGAATTAAATTCTGATTTCACAAATTCTTCAATCTTTCCATCTTAGCCTCAAATCTAGAAACTTGATCTAAATGCGTGGACAACGACTGTTATTAGGCTACTTCAGTTGTTCTGAGGATGGGGTCTGCAGTAAGAGTACCAATCTAACTAATGAGACTAATGTTTCCAAGAAACAGAGTGAACACTTACAGAAAGGAGTGTTGCTCTATAAAGTAATCCCTTTGGGAAGTCATATACTTAGTCCAATAATGATGTTATTTCTCAAAACATTTTTGGAGCTTTTGCTTTGGCTTTCACAGAGAGTGTACAGGCTGCAAAGGTAAACAAGTTTTATTTCTTTATAGCCAAGCAGGTTTAAGTTTCAACTGCAAAGTAAGCTGTGGATTAAAACAAGAAAAAATGTATTTTTTTCCTAGCTGAACCTAGTTTTAATAGTATTCAATTCAGGTTAACTTTGGCCCTCCTTTATTTTGTTCACTCACAGTTATTTTTTTCTACCTTTTCCTCCCTAGTTGTTGCTTAATTTTGAGGCCTTAAGTTATAGTGTCAGGGATAGAGATCATTGGTCCCCCAATTATTGTTCATTCATGATGGCACCTCAACTTTTCCAGACATAAGGATCCATATCTCCTGCCATCTTCAGATGGCCTAATTCTCTTCTGGATTCTATTTCTAATCATAGACCTTTAAGACTTCTAGGCTGTCTGAGGGTCTCCAGCTAGTCTTGCATTGCACTTAGGGAAGAGGACAGGGAAGCATGGAAAATGTACTTCCCTTTGTGCGAGGCATTTTTGTGTTCCTCTGGAGCTCCTGGCCCCTTAGTGACACTGTTATCATGTTCCTCCTGCTTTGATATGCCAATCAGACCAATCCTTGATTCCCCCTACTGCTGTGACTGGTGGAACAAATTGGGACTGGTGGTGGGGAGCTATGGGAGACTTGCTACCTCCTGGAATTCCACTATGGAAACATGGCACAAGACTGCCCATGCTCCATTTCCATCAACAAAAGTTCCAGTGATATATTCATGCATCATTTTTCTAGAGCTATTGCATATGACATTAACTTTATACTGAGAGCCTAGCAAGATTTTTTTTTTTTTTTGTCGGACATGGGGCTTGAACTCTGGGCCTGAGCACTGTCCCTTAGCTCTTCAGCTCAAGGCAGGTGCTCTACCAGTTGAGCTACAGCGCCACCTCTGTCGTTCTGGTGGTTTATTGGAGATAAGAGTTTCAGGGGCTTTCCTGCCTGGACTGGCTTTGAATCACGATCCTCAGATCTCAGCCTCCTGAGTAGCTAGGCTTACAGGCGTGAGCCACTGGCGCCAGGCTCCCTGGCAAGATTTTGACATTTGTTTCTCAAAAATCTTTCTCCCAGACTTCTCAGCCATGACTGTCAAGAGATGGCAATGGTTAGGAGCATAGATTCTTGAACCAGACTTGCTAGATTTGAATCATGACTCTACTATAGCTAGTTTTAGGACCCTGGACCCTGTCTGTGCATGATTCCTTGTCTGTAAAACAGAAATGATATAGCATCTTTCTCATGGAATTGTTGGAGGATTGAAGAGTTAATACATATAAAGTACTAAGAATTATTCCCTACTATAGTCAACATTATATATATTATTTGTAACAGTGGAAAATAAATAATCCATAGAGGCCCAAAAGATGAGTATTTGCAGTACTTTCCTTTGATGACAAATGTTCTTTAATGTTCTCTATATTAAATGGAATAAAGAACAGGGTAGAAGATATATTAAAGAGAGATGCTATATTGGCTAATTTCATGTGTCAACTTGATTGGTCCATAGAGTACCCAGATGTTTGGCTCAACATTAATAGGTGTATCTGTTATGGTGTTTCTGGGTGAGATGTTTGAAATGGTAGATTGAGTTAAACAGACACTCACCCTGCTATGTCATTGGGCTTCATGTAAAATAGCAACAACAACGAAAAAGTAGACTAAGAGAGAATTAGCTCTCCTTTCATGACTTGTCTTTACCAATCTTCTGCTTTTGGACTCAGGCTTGGACTGTAGCTTACACAATTGGCTCTCATTGTTCCTAGGCCTATGGACTCATACTATAACATTGTTTGACTTATTCTTGTTTTTTCATCATAGATTTACTTGTCAGTAGACAATGTACCATGAACCTTCCTCTCTATTAATGAAAATCATTCAGTGTTAGAGTTCATGTTTTTAAACTTGTTGAGCTCTGCAAAGGTTTCTGATAAACCCTTCACTCTGAATTTTATTGGGAGTTATTTTTCTTCTGCAGTTTCCTTTATTGTATTTCTTATTCACTAGATGAGAGGAGAATTTTAGTTCCACTATAATCCTATCAGATCACCTGAAGGTTTGCTCTCCATCTATGCCATTCATCATTGACCAAAATGTCATCATGAGGTGCATAATTATGTATACCTTATAATATTCCTATTGGTTCTGTTTCTCTGAAGAACCCAGACAGATGCATAGAATATTTCAAAGTATCACCCAGCCACCATTATCTCAACTCCACCTCTTCCTCTCTACTTGTACCCCTGTCTCTCTATTTGTTTTCCCCCATTTGGCTTCAGTTGGACCAGAACTGAGTTGGGTATTTGAGACCACTCATAATACTATGAGAATTTTGAGCCACTCATAATAACTGACAGTATCTTATCCCTTAGAATGGTGGATATTATGAATTTAGAACACAAAACATACTAGGGCCAGGCACTGTTGGCTCATACCTATAATCCTAGCTACTCAGGAGGCTGAGATCTGAGGATCATGGTTCAAAGCCAGCCTGAGCAGGAAAATCTCTGAGACTCTCTCTTTTTTTCTTTTTTTGGTCTGGTCGTGGGGTATGAACTGTGGGCCTGGGCACTGTCCCTCAGCTCTTCAGCTCAAGGCTAGTGTTCTACCACTTGAGCCACAGCGCCACTTCCGGTTTATTTTTCTTTTTGCTTATGTGGTGCTGAGGAATCGAACCCAGGGCCTCATGCATGCAAAGCAAGCGCTCTACCACTGAGCCACCTTCCCAGCCCCTTTCTGAGACTCTTATCTCCAGTAAACCATTGGAAGTGGCGCTGTAGATCAAGTGGTAGAGTGTTTGCCTTGAGCTGAAGAGCTCAGGGACAGCGCCTAGGCCCAGAGTTCAAGTCCCATGACTGACCAAAAAAATAAAACATAAAAGAAGAACCATACTAGACAGTGGTGCCTCCCACCTAAAATCCTAGCTACTGAGGAGGCTAAGATCTGTGGATTGCAATTCAAAACCATTCTGGGCCAGAAAGAGACTCATCTCCAATTAACCAGCAAAAAGACAAAAAGAAAAAAAAAAGTAACAAGCTAGAAGTAGAGCTGTGGCTCAAGTGGTGTACCTTGGTTGGGTAGTGAGTAGAGCTAAGCTCAGGACCTAAGTTCGAACCCCATTACTGTTACTACACACACACACACACACACACACACACCACCACCACCACCACCACCACCACCACCACCACCACCACCACAAAAGGCTATGTGTATTCAGAAAATCTCCATAACCAGCATGATGGGAACTGATTGTGGTAGGCATATATTAATTTGTGATATTTCAATTACTTTTTTTTAACCTTGGGAGATTTATTTTCAGCAGAGACTTGAGATAAATTATTGTGATTTATTTAAAAATAGACATTTATTATTGGCAATTTCAAGATTGCTCACATTAGAGGTTTCAGGTTCATGAGATCCTATTTTTCATGAGAAAAATCTGCTATCATGTATTTTTATCTTGCTTCTGTGATTTATAATGAGGGCTGGAATTCAGAACCTTCTGTGTCCTAATCCTCTTTATAGTACTTTGTCTTGTTGCAGTCTTCCACTTGTCACTTTATCTCTCCTTGACTCAGATTCCCTATTGGTAAAATGAAACCATTAATAATATTTGCCTCCTACAGAACTGTTGTGAAGATTACTCAGTTAATGTTTATAAAAACTCTTTAACCATGGAAAGAGCTATATCACTGTGACTATTAGAACAGGTACTGCCCCCGTTAGCCTTTAATAGAATGGCCACTCTTAAAATGTTCTTCAAATGACCTTTGCATTTAGTGTTTGTGCTGTAAAAGTAGTTATCTTAGGATTGTATTTTACTTAAGAATTTAGGAAGGTCCAGCATATTCTTATAATTATTCCTTATTTTTTTTCAAGTATTATCTAATTGGTTTTCTGTGCAATGCAGCTTTGCATAGATTAACGACTATAAATATTCATCTCTATGACAGCTGTCAGATTTTTCCAGAATCTCATAGGAAACTGCTAATTTGATTTTCAGACCCCTCTTTTTTGTTTAAAAAAAAAAAGCAAGGACACATAGGGCAAAAAAAAGTTTAGGTTGATATAGCAAACAATGACATGAGTGACTACTCTTCTTTTCAGTCTGTAATCACTGAAAAGCAATGATATGGAAGAAATGGTGACCACAGGTTTGGCAGTTGGATTATTGAGTCCTATTGAAAGGTGCTGGCAGGTGTCAGTGGGGCCTGTGTCAATTTCCTTATTCTATAGGGATTTTTTTGAGTATTGAGAGATTGAAATAACAAATAGACCAAATATTTTCTCTAATGCCATTCCTTGTTCTCCTAGTCCACTGAATTAAAGCAGGGCATGTCAAATGCACCCACCTATTGGTCACTTGAATCAGATCAAAGAGGCAGCAGGGCATGCCATAATTCCCAAATGACTGACATTGTTGTCATTGTCCAAGGTTTATTGGAAAGGAAAAAAACTCAATAAAATATTAAATAACTTTAGTAAGTGATCACACTGTCTTGTGTCTAGAAGTAAGGAAGTCTGGATAGAAAAATTACTATCCAGCTTATTGCTTAGGCCCCTTTTCAAGGCAGGTAAGAAGGATTTGGTGTTTTATCAATGAACACTGAAAAGGACTGGAAGGTAAGTATGCTATAAGCTCTATTGAGTGATTTATTCCTTCTCTGTAGAATAGGGAATCAAGTGTTAGGGGCTTGGAATAAAAGTATGGGTCAGAGAAGAGGAGCAGTGGTGACAGTCTTTCCTTGGTGACCGACAAAGGAAGAATTACTTGGATGTGAAAGTCAGAAGGATTCCAGCCAGCTTTTATATTCTCAGGAATAGGTAAGAAATAATTGCCTGGATTATTTTCATCTTCCCACCTATAAGCCTTGAAATACCAAGGAAAAACCAAGCCAGCACTGGTGGCTCATGCCTGTAATCCTAGCTATTCAGGAGGCTGAGATCTGAGGATTGTGGTTCAAAGCCAACCCCTGGCAGGAAAAGTCTGTGAGACTGTTATCTCCTATAAACCACCAGAAAACCGAAAGTGGTGCTCTGCCTCAAGTGGTAGAGCACTAGCCTTGAGCTGAAGAGCTCAGGGACAGCGCCCAGGCCCAGAGTTCAAGCCCCACAACCGACCAAAAAAAAAAAACAAAAAAAAAAGAAAAAGAAAAGCAACAAATGTTGGCATCCGTACTTTCTGGAGATCAGCCATCATCTGAACATCCTTGCTGTTTCTCCCCACTTTTCGTTGTTCAGGAGAGAGCCTCCAGAGCCCTGGGCAATGGCAGAGGTTCATCTCCCAGCTGCCTTGCTCACTCTCCTCATACTTTTCCTTCATTCTATTGCTCTTTTTAAAGTGTCATTACTTTGGACAGATACATACAAATATCCCAGAATCTCCTGAAATACAGCTTAAATGTTACCAAGCACCCCATCTTGAACAAGAGTTTAGGAAACTAATTATTCTTTTTTGTTGTAGTGTTTTAACCTTGATCTTAGAAATTCTGATTTAGTATTCAAATTTTTTTCTTTCATGCAATTGTTTCTAACACATTTATAAGATTACTTCTTTGTTGCTTTGTATGTCCCTCCCCCACACTATACCCCTGCTTTCACTGTATTTGATGTTGTTATAATTTGTGGAGAGGAAGGGAAAAAACAAATTGTTTAAATAGGAATACAGGTGGACCCATTGCAACAATGAGATGGACAAGTCGTTATGTCGAAAACGAACTTTACAACTTTGGTGGGGGGGAGGGGGAACAGGGAGGATTGGGTGGGGGGGCAGGGGGAGGATGGGAAAGGATGGGAAGGGGAAATAAAGGAGGAGGCTACAATGCTTGATAAGAAATGTACTCATTATCTTGCCCATGTAATTGTAACCCCTCTGTACAGTATTTTCGCATTAAAAAAATTCCTAAAAAAAAAGAAATTCTGATTTATACTCTGATTAAAATAAGATTCTAGACTTAAAGATCCACCTACGAACTTTGGAAAGTAAATATATATATATATATATATATAATATATATATATATATACATATATATATGAGTTAATCTGATTCAATTCCTCAGTGATGTTATAAATTTTGAGATGAAAAACTCCCAAGATGGAAGATGTTTTGGGGCTGGGCAGAACATAGTTACTGCATTGTCATATGGATGCACATTATTTCAGATGGAGACAAGTGTCCAGGAGCCTGGTAGGTGAACTGTCACTCAGAGCAACAGGTCCACTCTTCTCTTGATTTTTATCAACATGATTTTTATCAAGTGCAAGTTTCTTAAAAGATTAACAATCTCTTCTTACCTGATGTTTAAAAAACATAAAATAAACAGAAGACCACACTTCCTGAAAAGAATTACCTGACATGGGTTGTTCTTGCTTTGGTGAACAAAGGGAAAAGAAAGAATCCTCTTCTCCAGTCTCTAGTCTACAGAAACGTTTCTGAGTTGGCTAGGAATTTTGTAAGCTCAGCGTCCTCCAGGCCAGACAGAAACATGATGCTTCAGATGTTTCTAGAGAGCTGGCTTGGGTCTTAACAGTCGCATAAGTCTCTCAGAAGTAGAATAATTAGGAGCAAGTACTTTAAGAGTGTTGCACATCTTTTATCACTTAGAGGTAACTAACTATTCCTTCTCAGGGCCATTCTTTTCCTTCTCCCAAATGCGTATCTGACATTCATTAGGACTAGAAAGCTTAAGATGTGATCCTGAATGGAAGAGTACTTCAGAATTCAGGCTGCTTTCACAGAAATATGCTGATTGTTTAGTTGTAAAATAGCAAGTCCAGGGAACAGGGACATACACTGTTCAGTCCAGCTCATAGCGTGTGGCTGCCAGCTCACCAAAAGAGATCACATAGTTTGGCCCAGCAAAGGACTAACCCACAGCCAGGGACAGCAGGGGTAGTAAGGAGGTTGGCATGTGCTGGAACATACCAGCTTGATCCCTGCAGAGACCAACAGTGGGATCTGGTAGATTGTGAAGGACTAAGAGTGTTCATTCTCCTCCAACACAACCACCCTGAGTCCCTCAGAGCCAGCCTGCAGCTGCCTGGGGCTCCAGACACCCCTCCTGTTGAGCTGTCTCTGCTCTCCCTGGAATCTCTTGGCTTAGCACCTCCCTGCCCCTCCCAACTGGACCACTCCTGGGACAGCATGTGCTCTGCAAGGAATAACAAGGTTAACTGGACAAGGTTGAATAGCCCTGCCATGGGAGTGTCTTCAAGCCACGTGACAGAAATAAAAGTGCTAATGGCCAGGACTGGAGGCAGAGAATAGACTTTTTCCCTGTCCGGGCCTGGTTCTCTGAGTTGCTTTGAATCCTCTTGGCTTCCTTCATCAAGATGGAAATACAGAAGAGCATCCCTTCAGTGTGCAAAGAAGACGGGGAATGAATTGCAGTCCTTCACTGGAGGGTTTATCTCTAAATCGATTCCTGGCAAACATGTAGAGAAAAATTGAATCACTCAGCCCAAAGAAAGGCTGAGAAAGTAGAAAGATGTCTTGGAAATCCTCTGGAGAAAAAAAAAAGTACCTAGTAGATTTTGATTCTGTCTTTGCAGTCAAAGATGCAGTTGATGATCACTGATGCAGGAAACCTGAGAAGGTCCAGAGAGAGGAGTAGATGATTAGGACATGGAATTTAGCATATAGTAAAATTAGGGCAGAAGGTAGAAAAGGAGGGAAAAGCTGGACCCAGGATGTGCTCAGATCAAGGAAGTCCAGGTAGAATCCAGCATGGGTGTGGAAGTCAAATTTCTCAGCAAGTGGAGACTTAACTGGGGTGAGCCATTAGCAGACAGAATCACCTCTAGTGAAACCACCTATAGCTGCCTCCAGGAGGCTCAGGCGTTGGCTAATATAGAAAGCTGTAGTTGTTCCAGCAGACTACAGGAGGTTGTGCATTCTATAAAGACCCTGAAAGCCCCCTTACAGCCATCAGATCTGAAAGAACTACCCGGTCCAGGGAGTGGCAAGGACTGGGACTTGAGTGAAGGTATAAGGCCTCAGGCAGAATATCTAAGCTGAGATTTTTGCTAGTTCTTAGAAAAGAGATCTTTTCCTTCTTAGATGATTACCTCCACCTCCTCTTCCTCTTCCTCTCCCTTCTCCTCTTCCTCCTCCTCTACCTTCTCCTCCTTCTTCCTTCTCTGTACTTCTCACCTAGATGGGTCACCTGCTTATCTTGTCTGGCTGATGTTGGCTTTCCTTCCCAACAATTCCTTCTTCCCATATTGCCAAAACAGTTCTTCTAAGCTACAAGTCGGATCACGTTGTCTCTCTTCTACCTAAGCCCTTCCTCTGGTTGCCTATTGTTCAGGTAAGATTCCCTAAGGCATTTTTCGGAACACTAGTTCTGGGCATAAGAATTGGGAAAGGGGATTGTTTAAAGACGGATGTCTAATCAGGTAAGTAGAGCACTTTATAGGGTATATTTTCCTTCTCTGAGATTTCCAATAGGATGCATGGTAGGGGAACAGATTTCCAGTGGAGATGAACTTTAAAGGCTTTGAGAAGTCCAGCAACAATTTGTTAAATGCCAAATATTTTAATACTGTATTGAAAGTATTAACCCATTACTTTACAAACATTTTAAACTAGGGAGCACCTCTCTTTTCCCTCCAACCCTCCCTCCCTTTCATAAAACCTACTACATTGATTGGAACTGCTTTGGGGAAATACTAATGAACTACAAGGGGATTGGAATGGGTAATCCATTTTGGATAGTGTGAAGTACATAAAGGTTTTTTTGATTTGATTTTGTTTTGTTGTAGTTTTTGATTGGCCTCTCTCTGTAGGTCTCTTGCCCATCTCCTATCAATTCTTCTCTTGGGTGTTACCTTTGTGCAAAACAAAGCAAACCATTGTACTCACATACAGCAATGTCTCAAACATTCTGTCTCAGACATCTGTTTAACAAAACTTTCTCCTAGCATCTTCCCTAGCCCCAAATCTATAAAATGTGGTTTATTTTCCTAAATCCTACTCAGATATCATCTCTTAAGGAAGCAGTCTCCTTATTTCAGTGCAAACTTGTTGAGTAAATGGCCAGATGGTCATTATTTTAAGCTTCCTGGCTTAGTCTCTTTTATGACTTCCCCCCTCCCCCCAAACCACCAGCTACCCTTGTCAACTGACAGCAACCTTAGGCAATCTGCAAATGAATGGGCATAGCTGTGTTCCAATAAAACTTTATTTTCTGCTAGGTGCTGTTGCCTCACACCTTTAATCCTAGCTACTCCCACAGATGGTGTGGGGAAAATTACAGTTCCAGGCCAGCTTGGAGAAAAGTTTGCTAGACTTTATCTTGAAAATGATCACCAAGCAGAAGAGCTAGAGGCCTGGCTCAAGGGGTGGCTCATGAAGCCTGGAGTTCACACCACACACACACAGCACCACCAAAAGCAAAAAAAAACAACAACAAACTATTTACAAACAACAGCAGGCAGTATTTGGCCACAGACTAAGAATTGCTGAGCCCTGCTTTGTACTCACACTACTTTTAGTGCAGGGGCTGAAGTTAAGCATTTTGTTGTTGTTTTGTTTTGATTTGTTTTCATTTTGGCTGGTCTTGGGGCTTGAATCAGAGCCTGGGTGTTACTGACTTTTTAAGGTAGGTTTTTTGTTTTGTTTTGTTTTGGTTTTCTTTAAGGCTACCATTCTTCCTCTTGGCTTTTGGTGGTTAATCGGAGAAAACAATCTCATGGACTTTCTTCACTAGGCTAACTGTGAACCATGATCTCAGTCTCCTAAGTAACTAGGATTACAAGTGTGAACCATCAGTACCCAATAAGAAGTTAAGTCTTTAGATGTGAAAGACCCAAAATGTTCAAATGAAAGCAGTATTTGGTTAAACCAGGCACTGGGGTAAGTCAAACTAATGAAGACACTGCTCAGATTATTTTAGACTCTTATTCCAATTAACTACAAGAGCTTTCTGTGAACGAAAATGTAAAATGAGTGACTCTTCTACTATACTGGTTATGTATGTTGCTTGGAAAATACTACCAAAGGCAAAGACATGGCTGGCCAAAATGCTACTATAAGGGAAAATTTATTCATTAGAAGCTTAAAGAATGTCTCCTCTCCAAAACTTGTCTGAAAAATAAAAGTCATTGTTCATTAGGAAAGATAAATATGGTGGGCCCAGCAAAGCTTACTGTTACCCTCAAGGTAACACAAAATTCACTTTGGTCACTAAAGACAATCAGTGTATTTGTAAGTAATAGTAAGTAGGCTGTACTGCAAAATTAGAACTCTGAATAGTGAAATAAGATTTTTAAGATAATTATTATGATGATATAAAATTTGACTTCTTTAGGACTAAAGAAACAGTGTGGTGGTGAAGAACAGGACATTTTTATTCAATACACAATTACAAGAGTGAAAATGCAGAAAAAGAGCAAGATGATCATTTCAATACATATTTTTTGACAATCATATTCAGGATAAAATTTCCAAATATCAGAGAGCAAAAGGTCAACAAACCAGTAGATACATGGACAAAAGATTTCAATTATTCAGTAATTTGCTTAACAAAGAATATAAATTATCATTTTTTTGTTTTTGTTTTTTTTTGGTTTTTGAACTCAAGATGTTGCACTTGCATTAGACAACTCAAGCCAGAGAAATGCAAATTAAGACCACAGCAAGATGTTACTTCACATCCAGGACAATGGCCAAATTTTAAAAGGAGAATAGTTGGGCGCCCATGGCTAACACCTGTAATCCTAGTTACTCAGAAGGCTGAGATCTGAGGATTGTCATTCAAAGCCAGCCGGAGCAGGAAAGTCCATGATACTCTCATCGCCAATAAACCACGAGAAAACCAGAAGTGGTGCTGTAGCTCAAGCGGTAGAGCGCTTGCCTTGAGCTGAAGAGTGCAGGGACAGCTCCCAGACCCAGAGTTCAAGCCCCATGACAACAACAACAACAAAAAAAGGAGAATACCCAGGGTTGGTGAGGATACACAGTAACATGAACTCTGTCCTGCTGGTGAAAGTACACATTGTTATACTTTGAAAACATTTGGCTGGGCACCGGTGGCTCACACCTGTAATCTTAGCTACTCAGGAGGCTGAGATCTGAGGATTGCAGTTCAAAGCCAGTCCAGGCAGAAAAGGCTGTGAGACTTCTATCTCCAAAAAACCACTTGGAAAACTGGAAGTAGCACTGTGGCTCACGTGGTAGGGCGCTAGCCTTAAGTTAAAGAGCTGAGGGACAGTGCCCAAGCCCAGGGTTCAAGCCCCACGACCAACTAAAAAAAAAAAAGAAAGAAAGAAAGAAAGAAAACATTTGATATTTTCTAATTAAAAAAAAGCCCATACCCAGTGACCCAGCATTGTACTTTAGGACAGATACAAAATTGCCCCTACAGAAAAGTACATATTTGTATACCAAAATGCATTATAAGAACGATTGTTTAGTAGAAGTATTTGAAATACTTCTTTATATACTGGAATGTACTCAAATTTTTCTCAACAGTGAAGGAATAATCAAATTATAGTATAGTCATAGAATACTATACAACAATACACATAAAATAATTTCTGTATACAACAACCCTGGTTCAGATATTATGATGTCATATAGAGTAGTTGTTTTATGTGTATTGTATGGTGTTCTTATATGCCGCAGGTTTTCAACCATCATGGTGCTGATGAAAAAGCCAGACCCAAAGAGAAAATATTATCTGACTCCATTTATGAAGCACATAAGGAAGCAAAAGTACGATCTGGTATTAAGAGTCAGGATAGCAATTGCCTCTGGTAGAGGGGTAATAAGTTCAGGGGGGAACAAAAAGGGTTTTCCTAGAAGCTTCTGGTCATTCTCCATTTTTTGATCTGGATGGTGTTTCCCACTTGGCTTTATTCTGTGGAAATCTCCTGAGCTGCACACTTAGAATCTATGTATTCCTGTTACCCTTGAATAGGACACAGAGGTGAACCGTGTGGCCTGTGATGTCTGGTTGCTCTGCTCCTTACTTAATTTGTGGCTTAGGTTTTCTTTGTCTTAGGATACCCACCTGTAAACCTGAGATCCTGTAATGACTATCCCCATTTCAGACTGTTAGGGAGAGAAAAGCGACAGGACATAGAAGGTTCACTGCACAGTGAAGGGTAAATGTTTAACATTCAGGAAATTCCAGCTGTTGTCATCATTATCACTAACTCTTGAGAGACTGGTAATTATTGTCTTAAAATCTCACTGGATCCAACATAAGAATAGGTAGATTAACGTAGAAAACTATCTGATGTTTTTATTTTCTTTTATTAATTTTTGACTCCTTGACCCTTAAGCGAGGGAGTTTCTCAGGAAAAAATCAACATGAGCACTCCCAAAGCAAAAAGAAACTTCATTTGAGAACCATGTTGTAGACCCAACTAATATAAATATTATTGCTTCAAGGGACATCTGTAAGTAGGTAAAATCCTTGATGGGAAAAATAAAGATCAGGTTTCAGTTATGTAAGGCATAAATTCTTATTTTAAAGGATCTGTCTTAGAGTGCTCACACCTCAAGATGGAAAAAATTAGTCATTTATCCTTATGTGCAATGGAGCATGGTTTTTATGCTATAGATTTTTTAAAATCATTAATTACACTCAAAATTTCTACCCTTCTGGTACATTGTTTCTACTTCAGTATATAATCTAATATTTAAAATAGTCTCTACTGTAGTTTTGTGTGACATTTGATCTCATGTATACACAAATTCATCCTGTGTTTGCTTTCATTTAAAAAATTGAGTCTGAAAATTCAAACCCAACCACCAATATTAGGTTAGGAAATTTAAACCAGAACTTGGGCCTTTTCCAATACTGGTACTTGATTTAGTGCTTGTCACTAACAGATCCCACCCTAGAGCTCCTAAAATTCTGGTCTTGATGTTCAAAGTCAGGAAATTCTGTGTGTGTGTGTGTGTGTGTGTGTGTGTGTGTGTGTGTGTGTGTTAAGCAGAAAATCAGTGGTAGGTTTTTATACTGAAGTAGGGAGATCAGGTCTGGCCGGTGCCAGACAAATGGTAGAGTCTGACATGTTGTCTTCCTGGTGGGGATGCCTCCCAGGTGATGGGTGTGCCTGAGTCCCAGGAGGCAGGGATGGGGGCTTGGCTGATAGGTTACTAAACTTGTCAGTCCAGTGCCTGGGACTCCAGTTTCCTTTGACCCTGACCCTTGACCTGACCCCATTTAGGCCGGAACAACTCAGGCTCCATTGAGCCATGGCACATGTCTTCATGTTCATGTCTTGTCTTCTGTCCCCCGGTTCTTCTCTGGTCACCATGGTGTCCCAATTCAGCTCTCCATTGGAGCTGAATTTATTTGTTGGCCTTGCTTTTATTCTTTCTTTCCTCTCTGGCCTTCATGGCTCAGTTTCCTAACAGTGGTAAGTATATTTGCTGGCTAAAGGAGATAGGATTCCACCATACAGACACAGGCCTTTTAATACAGACTCCAAGATTCGACCTCTCAAAATGTGGCTTCTCTGTTTTTTTTTTTGCCATATGACAATACCTATGAGAATTGAGGGATGAAAAAGCTTTCAATCTTAATCACTTGCACTGTGTAACAACTAGGTTCACTCCAAGAAAGTTGTTTGTTGTCACTTACCATTTTTCATTTATAGTCTAGTCCCATTTTCTGAGCTGAAAACCTCAAGAAGGGGCTGTGGCTCCATTATTATCCTATTATCACTGTTAATGATGATGCCTGGAACATATAAGTGTTGAGTAGATGCTTCCTGTAGTAATGGATGACTCTAAAAATAGAAACCCATTGGGTTAGATGTTTAAAACAGAATTCCTAAAAATAATCAGTTAAAAACATAAGACTAAAATAATCAGGATTTAAAGTTGGTTTGTATAGTCTGGTGGTTCTAATTGTAAAAAAAAAAAAAAGGAAAATGACTTGAAACATAGATGTGGGATTTTCTTCATACTTCCATGTCATTAATGAGACCCACATGACAGATTTGATGTGAAATGACCTGTTTTACTCTGGAAAAAAGCAGAGAGTACTGTTTTTCCTCCAGCCTATCTGTGGCGGTTGTTGGGGTGGACTGGATACTGGAAGGATGCTGCCTGCAGCATCCTGTTTCCGTTGTGGGCTCTGGGAGCATGGGGCAGAGAGTGGCCAGGACCCCTTATGAAGCCTAGAGCTGCATGGCCACTTTCCAAGAAAAGGTAGACATGCCCATCAGAAAGTTTCTTAACATGAGCTGTAAGGCTCTACCACTTGAGCCATACTTCGGCTTTTTCTGTTTATGTGGTGCTGAGGAATCAAACCCAGGGCCTCATGCATGCAAAGTAAGTACTCTACCCCTGAGCCATCTTCCCAGACCCAGAATTTATTTTCTTAATTACAGTGTCTCAACTATCATGATTCTGGGATATTTTGTTTAACTATTTTCGGGTGTTTGACTTTAAAAACAGACTTTGATATTTTAAGACAGGTGCTCTGATGCTCCAGGTCTCTCCACCAAGTCCAAACACATTGTAAAATTATTGAACACCATCAAAGTACTCCCCATTGCCCCTATCTCATACTTCATGTTGGAGAGAGAATGACACACCTTTCAGAAATATGCAAAAATTTGGTCTGAAGAGTTGGCATTTAAAGAACTTGTTGATACATATCTTTCTTCCTGCCATGTATCTCAACCTCTCTCTACTCCCCCTCCCCCCATTCTCCCCCTCCCCCCTCCCTGTCTCTCTTAAATTTGTGACAGTCCTGGGTCTTTAACTTGGGCTACAAACTGCCCCTGAGCTTTTTTGCCCTTTAGTGCTCTTTATCACTTCAGCCACTTCCAGCTTTTTTTTAAAAAATATATTTTACTGTAAAGATACTGTACAGAGGGGTTACAGTTACATGAGTAAGGTAATGAGTTCATTTCCTGTCGAGCATTGTTACCCCTCTTTTGTTTCCCCCCCACACCATCCCTTTCCCCTCCCTACCTCACCAACTCCTTCCACCTCCCCCCTCCCTCCAGGAAGTTGTAAAGTTTGTTTTTAACATAGTGTTCTGTATATCTCATTGTTACAATAGGTCAACCTGTATCCTTGTATCAGCATTTTGTTATTGATTGGAGATAAGAGTCACACCAGCTTTCCTGCCCCTGGCTAGCCTCAAACCCTGATATTTGGATCTCAGCCTCCAGAGTAGCAGGCACCGATGGGAGCCACCAGCATCTGGCCCACCTTCTTTCTTGTATTGTTATTGAAGCATAAAAACATAGCATGCCAAGTATGATGCTACATACCTATAATCCCAGCACTAGGGAAGGTGAAGTAGAAGGATCATGAGGTCTCAGCTAGCCTATGCTACATAATGAGACTTTGTCTCAAACAAGGTAAAACACTTAACATAAAATTTCTCACTATTTCCAATTGCACAGCACAATATTGGCAATTCATAATCAAAACCACTGTGGCTTCTATTTCCAAAATTTTAAAATTTCATGAATACTTGAATTTTATCATTGCAATAAACACTGACAGTTGTCACCTTGAAATTGACCACTAAATACTGCAGTCTGAAGATAGCAGTTTTTTTTTTTTTGTCGGTCGAGGGGCTTGAACTTTGGGATTAAGCGCTGTCCCTGCGCTTTTCAGTTCAAGGCAAGTGCTCTACCGCTTGAGCCACAGCGCCACTTTTGATTTTCTAGTGGCTTATTGGAGATAAGAGTCTCACGGACTTTCCTTGCCCAGGCTGGCTTTGAACCGTGATCCTCAGATCTCAGCTTTCTGAGTAGCTAGGATTACAGGCGTAAGCCACTGGAGCCCAGCTTGAAGATAGCAGTTTACGAATCACTTTTTGTTGTTGTTGTTGTGGGGCCTAACTTCTGGGCCTGGGCACTGTCCCTCAGCTCTTCAGCTCAAGGCTAGCGCTCTACCACTTGAGCCACAGTGCCACTTCCAGCTTTTTCTATTTATCTGGTGTTGAGGAATCAAACCCAGGGCCTCATGCATGCAAGGCAAACATTCTACACTGAACCAACTTCCCAGCCTGTGAATCACATTTTTGTTTTTGTTTTTTGTCAGTTGTGGGGCTTGAACTCTGGGCTTGGGTGATGTCCCTGTTCTCTTTAGCTCAAGGTAAGTGCTCTACCACTTGAGCCACAGTGTCACTTTTGGTTTTCTAGTGGTTTATTGGAGATAAGAGTCTCACTGACTTTCCTGCCCTGGCTGGCTTTGAACCATGATCCTTAGATCTTAGCCTTCTGAGTAGCTAGGATTATAGGCATGAGTCACCAGCGCCCAACTGTGAGTCACATTTTTTAAATATAGTGATCCATTGAGAAAAATAATGGCTAGTTCAGCTTCCAACTCAATTACACAAGTATTTTTCCTTGACAAAAACACTATACTTTGGTGTATGAAGAAATCTTTTATGTTTACTTTTCATATTGTCATGTACATTACTAAAAAGTCATGCACTCAAAGGGCAAATTAATGACTTAAATAACTTGTTACTTCATTTGGGATATTCCTAATTGGCCTTTCTTTTTAACTGCAAGTATAAGGTGATACAAAAATTGCTCTGGCAATTTTGTGCCATTGCAAATACCAATATAACTGCTCCAAGCCAGATCAAGGATTTTAACAGTTATTTGAGCAGGATATGGTGGTACACTCTAGTCCCAGTACTTGAGAAGCAGACGCAGGAGTATTGCAAGTTGGGAACCAGCCTGATCTAGATAGTGAGTTCAAGGCCAACTTGAATTAACATAGTAAGATCTTGCCTCTAAAAGAAGTGGGGAGCTGGGCACCAATGGCTCAAACCTGTAATCCTAGCTACTCAGGAAGCTGAGATCTGAGGATTGCAGTTCAAAGCCAGCCTAGGAAGTAATGTGCATGAGACTCTTATCTCCAATAAACCACCAGAAAACCGGAAGTGGCGCTGTGGCTCAAGTGGTACAGTGCTCACCTTGAGCTGAAGATCTGAGGGACAGCACCCAGGCCCAGAGTTCAAGCCCCAGGACTGACAAAAAAAAGCAGGGTGGGGGAGGGGTGCTAGTAGTTCTCGCCTATAATCCTAGCTATTCAGGATACTGAGATCTGAGGATTGCAGTTCAAACCCAGCCAGGGGAAGGAAAGTCCGTGAGACTCTTATCTCCAATAAACCACTCAGAAAACCACAAGTGGCACTGTGGCTCAAGTGGTAGAGTGCTCACCTTGAGCTAAAGAGCTGAGGGACAGTGCCTAGGCCTAGAGTTCAAGCCCCAGGACTGAAATAAAAGGGGGGGGGGAAGGGAGCAGATTTGGGATGTGGTAGGGAGGAAGGCTTGATTCCCAACACTGAAAAAAAGTTTTTTGACACTGAGTATTTAAACACAGCCCATGTCTAGCATTTAACCTAAAATACAGTCTTCAGTGTTTAGTTAGTGCGGATGCTGGACAAATAGAAGCAAAGCAGTCACATTGGTAGATTCATCCATTTATGAAGCAAAAGTACATCTCAATAAAGACAGAGCAACTCAATCCTACACTTTCCAGTTAAATCTTGAATCTAGACTATTGTTCAGTGAGAAGGTAACAGTGCCATAAATTCATTTATAACTTTTCCTTCAGCAGGCTTTCAATAGTTCACCTGTGCAAGGGTTTGGTTGATTTCAACAATTGTGTAGATCTTTACCAATGTGAGAATTTTCTCAATACCATTCTTTTGTTTTAGTTCAAAAACATTAGCACACAATCCTGGATATTCAGCATTCAGTTCCCTTTTTAAAAAAGAAATCAAGTAGGGGTTGGGAAGGTGGCTCAGTGGTAGAGCGCTTGCCTTGCATGCCTGAGGCCCTGGGTTCAATTCCTCAGCACCACATAAGCAAAAAGAAAAAAAGCTGGA
>NW_012267269.1:3223288-3285158 GCF_000151885.1 Dipodomys ordii
GGCCACTGAGACTCAGTTCTTGGTCAGTGTGAGAAATCTACTTACAGAAAGAAGGATTTATTTTGGTTTCAATCCTGGTCATTTGATCTCATCACCATGAGTCTGGGGTGGGGTGAGGTATCTTGATGGAGGGCAGAGTGGAGCATAGCTGCTCCACTGATACAGTCAGGAAGCAGAGAGGGAGAGAGGGTAAGGACCCTTCCGAAGCACATTTCCAGTGACCTACTTCTTCCAACCAAGCCCCATTTCCTAATAGTCCATTCATCTCTGAACTCATCATTGCATTAATCTACTGATGAGGTTAGAGCACTCTTGATCCAAGCACCTCTCAATAGTGCCCCCAGCTGGGGACACACTCCTCTACATATGAGCCTTTGGGACATTTTATACCCAGACATAACAGGTGATCTCCAAATGAGGCTACAATTTAACTTGTACCAAATGAATTCTTTTCTTAATTCTGTTGATGAATATATGTAAGATATACTATTATTATTAGTAAAGCTAAAGGAAAAACAGCTTTTTAATCAAACTTTCATTTTTGTTTTCTTTTTTACAATCACTCCTAGTGTTTTTCCTCTTTTTGTTAGCAGGAGAGCTGTCTAGTATATCAATTTCATCTTTTTCAGCATTTCAAATCATAGTTGGTGAGAGCAAGGACTCTAATTTCTGTTTTTTAAAAGATAAAATGGTAAAATATGGTGTTTAACACCTATAATCCTAGCACTGAGGAGGCTAAGACAGGAAGACTGAGTTCAGTGCTATCCTGGGTTATAGGATGAGAGCCTGTCTCAAATATCTACCTCCTCCCCAGAAAATGTAGTCAAATGCACAGAAAAGAAAATTGAGACTAAGGCCTTTTTAAGCATTCAAGTTAGTGCCAATAAGTACATCTACATTGGTGTATAGTCATCACTACCATGTCTCATTTGGATTTTGGTCATTTTATATATATATATATATAATATTATATATATATATAATACACAGTGCAGTGGGAGTTTAAATATGTTTTCTTTTAACTAGATACCCAATTATATAAATATCATTTGTTAAAATATCATTCTTTCCTCCCAGACTGATATGCTATCTTTATGCATCTTGAGATGCCTAGGAACATGTAATTTCATAGTTCAAAGAATCACTTCAATTCTCTCTGGAGGAGAACAAAACATTCCTATCAACCAGTGAAAACAAACAATACCACGTGGATACAGTTCTTATGTGAAGCATGTGTGAATTCATGAAATCTTAGCATCTGATTACCAGAGAATTCTGGTGATGTTTCTGTCTTTATAGGAAAAGAGAGGCATAGAAAAAAGAGCTCCTTCCCAGCACTGTTGCAAACAATGATGATTTTCATGTCCAAGCTTATGATCAGCTTTTTAGAAAGAAAGGAAAAAATAATATCCAAAATATATGGGATGAAATATGTGCTCAGGTAAGAGAGAAATTTTAAAGTATTTGCTACTTCAAAAAAGGAAATAGTCTAATAGTTGGTTTTAGAAAAAGGTAGATAGATAAAAAATATAGAAATTTTAACTTAGCGAGGTGCTGCAATCCTGTAGTTCTAGCTAGATGTGAGGCTGAGATCTGGAGGATTGTGGTTCAAATCCAGCCTAGGCAGAAAAGTACCCAAAAATCCATCCCCCAAAATAATCAGCAAAATGTTAGACTGGAGGTATAGCTCCAGTCACAAAGTACCAGCCATGAACAAGAAAGCCAAGTGAAACTGAGAGGCCCCAGTTCAAAACCCAGTCCCCACTGAAAAAAGTATGTAGATATTAGTTCTGATCCTTTTTCCATTATTTATTAGGCATATAACTGTATGCAAATGGGAATCTTTTTTTGTGTGTATGTTGGACCTGGGGCCTGAACTCAGGGCTTGGGCATTCTCCCTGAGCTTCTTTACTCAAGGCCCAGAGCTCTATCATTTGAGCCACAGCTCCAGTTCCAGAATTTTTGGCTTTTTGGATGGTTAATTAGAGATAAGAGTCTCATGGTCTTTCTGACTGGGCTGGCTTTCAACCAAAATTTTCAGATCTTAGCCTCCTGAATAGCTAGGAGTACAGGTATAAGCCACTAGTGCCCAGTTCAAGAATCAAATTCTAATAGTCAAGTGTGATGACTAAAAATTGTGATATCATCAGTAAACCAGATCTTTTGGTTAAAAATGCTACTTGAGCCCACTTATTGATCGGGCAGTTGTTTCTTTGAGGATTTGTTGTTGGGGGATTTAATTTTTGAGTTCTAAGTATATTTTAGATATGAGACCCTTGGCCGTTTTATGGCTAGTGAAGATCTTCTCCCAGTCCATGGGCTTTCTATTGATCTTGCTAGTTAAGTCCTTTGCCATGCAGAAGCTCTGCAATTTCATGCAATCCCATTTGTCCAACTTTTCTTTGATTTGTTGTGTTTTTGAGTCTCTATTAAGAAAATAGCCTGTGCTAAGGAGCCCTAGGGTTTCTCCTATTCCATCTTGTAATGTTTTCAGGGTGTCTGCTTTGACTTCAAGGTATTTGATCCATTGGAGTTGATTTAAAGAGAGACTTCTCTGAAGAGGAAATAAGAATGGCCATTAGACACATGAAGAAATACTCATCTTCGTCTCTCAGTTAGTATGGCTATAATCAAGAAATCTAGTAACATCAGATGCTGGAAGGGATGTGGCCAAAAGGGAACCCTACTGCACTCACTATTGGTGGGAGTATAACTTGTTCAACCACTTTGGAAAGCAGTATGGAGATTCCTCCACATAGAGCTCCCCTATGACCCAGCAATCCCTCTTTTGGGCATTTACCCAAATGATCACAAACAAGGTCATACCAAAACTACCAGCACAACCATGTTTATCACAGCATTATTTACTATAGCTAAGATATGGAACCAACCCAGATGCCCCTCAGCAGATGAATGGATCAAGCAACTGTGGTACATATACACAATGGAATTCTATGCCTCCATCAGAAAGAATGACATTGCTCTATTTGTTAGGAAATGGAAAGACTTGGAAAAAATTATACTAAGTGAAGTAAGCCAGGCCCAAATAAACATAGGTCCCATGGTTTCCCTGATTTGCAATAACTAGTACATGTCTAGGACAAGCAGAAAAAAAAAGCTATGTACATATGACCATATAAGATGATGTGAAGCGAAATGAACCCCAAGACAGGAACACAAGTGTTTTTTTCTTTCTTGCTATTGTTTTTATTGTACTTTATAATGCACTATGTGACTCTTTTGTTTTTTTTGTATGTTCTTCCCCCACGGTATAACCCTTTTTTCACTGTATCTGATTCTAGTGTCCTACACCTTGTATATACATTTTTAAAATAAGTTTTTTCATTGTGAAAATACTGTACAGAGGGGTTATAATCACATGAACAAAGTAATGAGTACATTTCTTTTTTTTGGGGGGGGGGTCTTGTCGTGGGGCCTGAACTCTAGGCCTGGACACTGTCCCTCAGCTCTTCAGCTCAAGGCTAGCGCTCTACCACTTGAGCCACAATGCCATTTCCAGCTTTTTTCTTTTTGCTTATGTGGTGCTGAGGAATGAAACCCAGGGCCTCATGCATGCAAGGCAAGCGCTCTACCACTGAGCCACCTTCCCAGCCCTGAGTACATTTCTTATCAGGCATTGTTGCCTCCTCCTTTGTTTTTTCCCTACCATCTCTTGCCTCCCGTCTCCACAACTACATTCCCTCCCCACAAATTGTAAAGTTCATTTTTCAACATAGTGTCTTGTTCATCTCATTGTTGCAATGGGTCCACCTGTATCCCTATTTAAACAATTTTTTTCCCTTCCGCTCCCCAAATTATACCAACATCAAATTCAGTGAAAATAGGGGTTAAACCATGGGTGGAGGGACATACAAAGCAACAACAACAAAAAATCACACGGTACCTTATAAATATGTTAGAAACAACAACAAGAAAGAAAAAGCAACTTGTGTCCCTATCTTGGGGTTCATTTTACTTGACATCATCTTATCTGACCTTTTCTGCTTGTCTCAGATATATACTAGTTATTGCAAATAAGGGAAACCATGGGACCTATGTTTTTGTATATACATTTTTATAATTTGGGGAGAAGGGCTATAACAAAATGCTTAAATAAGGATACAGGTTGACCCATTGTTACAATGAGATGTACAAGACACTATGTTGAAAACAAATCTTACAATTTCGGGGGAGGAGGGGAGAGGAGGAGTTGGGGAGGTGAGGAGAGAAGGTATGATAGGGGAAAAACAAAGGAAGAGGTAACAATGCTCGATAAGAAATGTACTCATCAAATACAGTGAAAACGGGTTATACCGTAGGGGAGGAACATACAAAGAAACAAAAAAAATCACATGGTACATTATAAATACATTAGAAACAATAGCAAGAAAGAAAAACCACTTGTGTCCCTATCTTAGGGTTCATTTCGCTTAACATCACCTTATCTGGTCATATGTACATAGCTTTTGACCTTTTCTCTGTTTATACTATATTTGATGTTGGTGCCTTGTATCCTGTATATATACTTTTCTAATTTGGGGAAAGGAAGGTAAAAAACAAAATGCTTAAATAAGGATACAGGTTGACCCATTGTATCGATGAGATGCACAAGACACTATGTTGAAAAATGAAATTTTCAATTTAGGCTGAGGTGGGATGGAGGGTGGGGGGGAGAGCAGTGTAGTTGTGGAGGTGGGAAGGCAGGGATTGTAGAGGGAAAACGAGGAGGTAACAATGCTGGATAGGAAATGTACTCATTACCTTGCTCGTGTAACTGTAACCCTCTGTACAGTATTTTTACAATAAAAAAGTATATAAAAAAGAAATGTACTCATTGCCCTACTCATGTAACTGTAACCCCTCTATACAGTATTTTTACAATAAAATATATGGAAAAAAGAAAGTAAAATGTAGAATATTCTTTACCAAATAAATTATTGGTTTTATAATTTTAAAAATATGCTACTTGAAGCCAGGCACCAGTGGCTCACGCCTGTAATCCCAGCAACTCAGGAGGCTCAGATCTGCGGATTGTGGTTCAAGGCCAGCCTGGGCAGGAAAGTCCATGAGACTCTTATCTCCAATAAACCACCAGGAAACCAGAAGTGTCACTGTGGCTCAAGTGGTAGAGCACTATCCTTGAGCTGAAGAGTTTAGGAACAGCACCCAGGCCCAGAGTTCAGGCTCCATGACCAACCACCACCACCAACAAAAAATACTAGGTGATATAGTTTATCATACCATTTTTTTAAAGACTTGCACATTTTTATTGACTACCTCTATTTTTTCCATTGACAATTTGTGGAATTGTTGCTAGCTTCTATTATGCTATTTTTTAAAATAAATCTACATTATCAGGCTTTTTGACCCAAGAATGAGTTCACTATGCAAACCCCTATGTCAATGTTCAGAGAGAAGTAAGCATTGACAGGGCTACCTCTCTGATCTAAGGACAGGAAATTAGTCTTTAAATGTTTCCCCCAATTGTTCAGCTAGTCCTAGAGAAGTAATTGTCTTGCCAGTGGAGTGAGCACTTTTGGAAGCAACACACACTTCATTGACCCAGTTTGAAGGAACAACCTTTCAAGGAAATCCCTAGGGACAGATTATTTTCCTAATAAACAGAGACCAAGTGATGGTGGGTTTTCTATGACTGAGAGACTTTTGGCAGCACAAAAACTTGGATGCTGTAGTTTACAGGGATGTATGAATCTCAGTACAGTTGGTCCTAAACTAGGTACCTGTAGATAGCATGAATGCAAATATAATTGGTTTTTAAAAATTATTATCTATTTAACATTACTATGGGGGTTATTGGTATAACTGGTTTATTTTTTGGAAGGGTGTGCAAATACAAAGATAGATTTCTTAGCAACACATAGGGGCTCTGAAGGGGAAAATTAGGCTTAACCTGAAATGGCACAGCCCCAGGTGCTGAAGTCATTCTTAAGAACACTCTGGTACTCTGTAAAAAACAGACTCAAATGTTGCCTGAAAGTTGCTTGAATGCAACTCTGTCTCCTACAGTAGCCCTGGTTGTTTATTCATGTTATTGAATTAATGCCACCATTTAGGGTCTGAAGAATCTTTCTAATGTGAGAAGAAAATAAGAGATTTACATATGTTAGAAAGGACAACTTTACTCTTCGAAAGTGGTAATGGCCATTATTTTTTAAACTTAATTATTTCCACACATTTTTCACTGTTACTACTAAGTTTTGGTACAAACTGTAGTGGTAAAGGAAGAAGAAAGTCTAAATCAGATTCTTTTTTTAGGGATGGGTTTTTCTGTAGCCTATAAAAGAAAAAAAAAGATACTTACATGCTGTGTTATGCCAGTACTATATATTATCTCACAGAGATCCATTTGCATGGTTTTTCATTTTTTAGTGTTACTTATAACATTTTGGGAGAACAGATCATTTGTGTATGGAAACTTGACTTTGTTTATGTAGCCTCCTTAATTTTAGGTAGAATAAATGTGTATTCCTGCCAATCATAACATTCTCTTCCCATCACTTAAATACTTTGCAATTTTCTATAAGCAAGTTCATATGTACCCTTACTTTGTGATTTAGCAAAAATTGCATATAGCAATTAAACCTGGCAGCCCATATTTATATAATAAAGTGTTACTTAGCACTTGCAATAATATCTGAGGGTAGGAGAGAGGAGTGTTCAACTAACCTCTGAAAAAATGAGGTTGGCAAAATATTTGAGAATTTTATTGTTAATAGGTTTGGCTGGCTCAGTATTTATAATAGAGGTTCCATTTGAGCTCCTATTTTTCTACAACTTAAGGAGAACACAAAGAACTCTAGGCATTCGCACCTCTGTTGGAGTTTTATCAAGAAGGAGGATGAAGCCAGAAAGAGCAGTGCCCCATACTGTACTCTTCTGAGGATGATGCACAGAGATGAGTTAATGTTTTCTCCTTGGCTTCACATCTGCCAATCACCGCCTGTGAGTTTTTTCTTTTTCTTTCTTTCTTTCTTTCTTTCTTTTTTTTTTTTACATGGAAGAGTACTTTGGTCTTAGAAAGGAAGACAGGCTTGGGTGTAGATAGCTATTCTTCCCTGTGTGTGTTAGTTCCAGTCTATAGGGAATAACTGTGCTGGGATCAGGAAGTGCCAGTAAAGAGGGGCATCCAGCATGACCTCCGAGAGCCAGAAGAACCATGTCGAGATCTGTTGTAATCAAGGTCTTTCTAAGACCTTCTAAGATGGGTGGCTCACTCTTATAATCTGAGATATGAGGATCACAGTTCAAAGCCAGTCTGGACAGAGAAGTCCAGGAGACTTATCTCCAATTCACCACCAAAAAGCCAGAAATGTGCTATGGTTCAAAGTAGTAGAGTGCCAGCTTTGAATGAAAAAGCTAAGGGACAGTGTCCAGGCCCCAAGTTCAAGCCCTAGTTCTGATGTGTGTGTGTGTGTGCATGCATGTGCGCATGTGGCATACACACTCTTCTGGCTTTTGTTCTAAACTTTTGTCTGTACTATCAGTAGAGTATCCTTTTCAAAGGAAATAGAAATTCTGAGTTTTCCAAAGCCTTGCAAAAGAAAGTGTTCAGACTGAAATATTTCTTAGACGGTTTCACAAAGGGAAAGAATTATGTCTCAAAGAACCAAGTAAAGTAAACCTTCCTAAAAACATATATTACACTATTGTCCTCTTAAGGTTCTTTGTCTTAGTAGCAAGCTACTAGTTTTTTCCTCCATCTCTCTCAAAACTTTGTCTAGTCCATAAGTTTTTTCTCTCTCTGTAGATGGGCTCAATGTTCTTTCCTATGTACATTGATCTGCTAATCTACTCTAAACAACTTGTGGCTTTGGTTCTGCAGTTGTAACCACACTACAGTTAATATAACAGAAGTCCAAGCTCTATGGCATGTCCGGCAACCAAGGTGATTTCCTTCTTGATAGTAGAGAAAAGGCAAATGCTTCCATTTTAATGGTTTGGTTTTGGTTACATGTGTTGGTGGGAACTACCATAAAGCCTACAGTAGAGGCCTCGTGGAAGACATCCTTTTCTGAAGTCAAGATAGCCCCCTTGGTCAGGAATGAACCAGCATCAGGACAGTCAGGACCTAAAGTTTGTCAGCTGTGATCAAAAGCTCTGCAAAAATATAGCAAGTTAACGGAAAACGGTGGACCACTTTGGAAACACTTAAATCTATACCAGATTTTCAGATGTATAATGAAAATATTACAATTAGAGAGAAGCCAGAAAACGTGTACAGTTTAGGTAAAAATGAGGCAATAATTGGAATTTTGTACTCAGTTTCATTGGCTGCCAACCATCTGAATGGTGCACAATGAAATCCATAAAACGTGTTGCCAACTCTCTGCTCCATTGAAACTGCTGTGTTTCATTCTTCTTCGGTAAGAATGTCTTCATTTTGGCCATGTGATGTTATTTGTCTCCTCTGGTTTCCTGGAGACTGACGATCTCTTGTTAACTGTGCTAATAAATACAGGAGGCAGCAAAGGCACTGTCGGAAGTCATCCAGCAACAACACCCACTGAGGTCATCGTGGTAGTGACAATCAGCCAGGAGGCCTCACTAAAGGCTTAAGGAAAAGAAGGTATGGCAGTTTTAAGGCAAAACCTAACCAGCAGCTGGCTAGGACAGAGACTACACAAGGGAGTACAGGGTGCTAGGAAACCACATTGGACAGTGTGGTCTTAGGCATATTTTACCTTTGTTTATAAAGGATTTTTAAAAATTAGCCTCTGTCAGTTGTGCAAGGAGGTTTCACTGTGATATTCCTATGTATGCATATAATGTACCTTGGTCAAATGCACACCTTCTATCATTCTCCCTCCTTCCCTCCCTGATTCTTAGAACAATTTCAGCAGGTTTCATTGTTCTCTTCCATACAAGCATATCAAGTACCTCAACCACAATCACCCTCATTCACCCTTTCCATTCACTCTTCCCACTCCCATCCCACCATTCCCAGTCTCCCAACAGATCCTGCTTTACTTTCCCATCATTCATTTCTTTAGTATTATTAATTGTATTTTTCACCATGCTATCAAGTATAATATACTTTGCTCAGATTGACCCCATCTATTACTCACTATCCCCAATCTCTATGTATGTATGAGGATAACAAAAAGAAACTTACTGTTGAACATATTTTATCGTTCATTTATGAACACTTCTTGTCTTTAAACATAGGATTCTGTGTTCAACACCACCCCCAGCATCACAAAAAAAAATCACCTCTGCTAAACTTGCAATTTAACACATATTATTAGTTCTAAGAAACTGTCTACTTCCTCTGTCCCACTCTCCATTTACATCTCTGAAATGGGGCATGGTTTATAATCAATAGTAGCCTATAACCACTGTTGTGTTGGTGTGTAGTTATCATTGCCTATGTCCTCATAAAGATGCCAATATCAAAAATGTAAAATTGAAACCAAGCATTGGTGGTTTAATCCTAGCTACTGAAAAGGCTGAAATATGAGGATCACAGTTCAAAGCCAGCCTGAGCAGAAAAGCTCATGAGACTCTTATCTCCAACCAGTCCCTCTAAAAGCTTGAAGTAGCACTGTGGCTCAAGTGGTAGAGTGCTAGCCTTGAACAAAAATGCTAAGAGACAGCACCCAATCCCTGAGTTCAAACCTTGCTACTGGAAAAAAAAAGCAAAAATGAGTATAGTTGGTTTGGAAAAAATTGCAAGGGCAGATAATAATGGTTGTTAGTTTAACTCTTTGAAACTAAGTGGTGATAATGAAAGGGTGAAGAAATAGTTGAAAATATGATATACATATTAGTATCTCCAAAAGTCAGCCTAGCTGACTCTGACTTTGATTATTGCAAAATAGGCTTAAGGACCCAAGACTAGTGGTTCAGTTATTGTGTGTGTTGTTTTTAGAAATTGTGCATCTTACACATTTTCCATGTGTAGAGGACAGTTAATGGGAAAACATGGGCAGTTACAATTCTGCAAGCGAAAGTAATTCAGAAAACTCAGCCACTGAATGTGCAGCAGATTTAGGGAAAAATTAATCTATTTCACTTTTACTATCCTTTCTGTGTACAGAAAAGTAATATTTGACACAAAAAAGTTGTCCCAGACTGGAGAAACTTTTCCTGGAAGCACAAAATAAACAAGTTACAAAAAGGCATGGTGCATACTTTTTGGCTTCTTAGTCTCAACATATTCCTGTGTCTCATAGTAAAATTGTCTTAGACTCCGCAAGTCACACTGTATCACCCATACAGATTCACCTACTAAAGCAAAAGCTTGTTACTATTGCCTAACTCTGATAGATAGGGTTAGTGGATACTTGTGGGATGATTCTTTACACTTCATAATCAAAGAGGACTGAAAAATTCATAGTAGAACTTCTTCATGATTAGGAAAGTATTGTCGCTTCTTTGTAAGGTTAATATAAGAACTATAAGCAAGTTGGGCACTCCTGTAATCCTACAAACTCAGGAGGCTGAGATCTGAGGATCATGGTTCAAAGCCAGCCCAGACAGGAAAGTCCATGAGATTCATATCTCCAATTAATCACCAAAAAAATCCCAAATGCTGAAACAAGGACACAAGATAACCCATTGCAACAATGATACTCACAAGACACTATGTTGGAAATGAACTTTACAATTTCAGGGATGGGGGAAGAGTGGGGGAATAGGGGAATGGAAGAGATAGTAGGAGAAAAACAACGGAGGGGGTAACAATGCTCAAGGAGAACTGTACTCATTACCTTACTCAGATAACTGTAACCCCTCTGTACAGCATCTTTACAATAAAATAAAATTTAAAGAAAATCCAGAAGTGGAGCTATGGCTCAAGTGGTAGTGCATTTTACCTATCATTATTAATATAGGACATAAATTACATGTGGGCAATCAAGTCAAAGTAACTTGGAGCAAATAAACCAATTATACACTTGTAAAAATCAAATTATTTTTGGATGTTGAAGTGACTTGCCCCAAAACATAGTCTATTTTTCTATAACCAGAATTCAAATTGACTTCCCTTGATTTAATTCATTGTCCTGTTCATCTAGTTTTTGAATGTTTATTACCTGCAGGTACTGAATCTCTGGGTGATGCACAAAAGCATTTACAGTTTAGTTATATCATATGTTTACTTCCTGTACCCCATATCAATAACGGTCTGGAGTGTGAGAGCAAGCACAGGGGAACAGTTACTTCTGTCCATCTTTTAGTAGATCAACTCATGTCTACAGTGAGTGAGACTTGGGAGCAGGAAACATTTCTTCTCCTTCATAGTCTCAGTTCTTCAGTGCTGCTCATGACTTGACCACCAACCTTTATCACTATCTTTAAAGATATGCATTTTTAATACAGCATAATCCCTAACCCAAGGATATTACCCATTGAGTATGTGATAGGAAACACAAATATGTTCTAATGTAGGAATATCAGCCCTTTTGGACAAGAGATGCAGATTGAATATCCTTATATTTACTTGCTAGTTTACATAAACACTACATGCAGTGCTTCACAGGTCAAAATATTTAAGACATTCATTTTCAAGGGTAATTTTGATTCTATTCCTAAAACCTCAGAGCTTGGATTAAATGAAGAACACAATGACAAATTTGTGGGTAGGCAGTTGACAAGACTAACCAGAGAGAAGAAGCAAGGAAACTATGACAGAACTTCAAGCAACTTGTAACGAAAGCATCAATCAGGACAGCGAAGCAAGGAGCGGTGGAGGAGACACAGAAGAGGTAGAACCAGCTAATAGGGCACCACTCTCTTTTTTCTTGATCCTGGGACTTGAATTCAGGGCCTAGATGCTATCTCTTAGCTTCTTTTACTCTATCACTTGAACCACAGCTCCACTTCTGGCTTTTTTGGTAGTTTATTGGGAAAAAGAATATGAGGATCCCAGATGTTTCTTCCCAGGCTGGCTTCAAACTATGATCTTCCCATTTTAGCCTCTTGAGTAGCTTGGATTACAGGTATGAGCCACTGGTGCCTAGATGAGGCTTTTATTCTTACTTTGATTTTTCTACTCTGATAGGTTAGGACAATTATTAGTAGAAAAATATCAACTGAAACAGGAAACAAAGCACATGCATTAGTCTATCAATTTAAGGGAAGTTTGGGAAGTCCAAATTATAAGATTAGCTATATAAATTTAGCTAGAAGCACAATTCTGAGATGGAATAACTGAGGGGAAATGACTAGCAGATAGAAAAATAGACTTGTATTTGAGAGAGTATAGGACTCCCTATCTAGTGTATCTAGTGAAGACACTAGACAGAGAAATAGCAATGAGATAGTATTAAATCTTGACATCCAAATCACATTGGCTCCAAACCAATTGATTCCTTGCCCAACCACAACTCTACCCCAATCTTATTTTTTTTTGTTCCACAGAAGGCAGAGAATCAGGCCAGAAATGATCAACTGCTGCTTTGTTAGGACTATAGCCACAGGTAAAAAGAAGTGAGAGAAGGAGAAGGGGGAGGTTGCAAAGGTGAGGAGACAACATAAAAGCGTGCTAATGAGATTGCCACCCTTGGGTACCGTGGGAGACTGATTACTCAATCTTCTAAGAATCCATATAAATAACTAGTTCTCAGGAGAACCCAGTGAGAGGAAGTGGGATGAAATTATTCTCTGGCTCCATTTCACCTGGGTCAAAGGTTTGCACTATGGAATAAATAAGAGCTTTCTTACAGGTGGTACTTGCACAGGTGCTATGAGGGTCCCATGGCTTCTAAAGCCATATAGGATCAATAAACAAAACAAAGCCATGGGGCAGGAGGCAGCATGAAGTTGGTGTGTCACCTGGTGAGAGACTATTGGGGCTTCATCCATGAGCTTGGAGCTGGTTGCAATGACAGTGTCTGGGTTTGTACAAATCCCCAGAAGCTCTGAGGATAAGGACGGTCATGAGAACTTGAATTCCAAGCATTTCCTAAAAAACGCTTGATGTGGGCCAACACATCAGCCATGGTTGGTCTAAGATCTCTCCAGCCTGGTTCACCAATTACTGCTTGCAGCCCTGTGTTACCCTAGAAAATGCACTGATCCATCTGGTGGGATCTTCAGGAAACGGTGGCAACTGAGCTAAGCCAGTGGTTCTCTGATCCTTCCCAGTATCTCCCCGCTCCATGACCAGCAAACAAACAAAACCTGCCAGTCAACGAACAACAAAACTATCCTTACCCATAAAGCAAAGACAAAAGGCAACTTAATCTATATTAAGAGATTCTTTAATGGAACATGGGCTGTGGGGGATTTTTGTGGAAAATGCTCAGGTAAGGAGACCTTTCTGTTCTTTCTAGAGCTGTGGTTATATTTATCTAAAATGGCCTATTCCAGCAATTCTTTCCCCACAAAGAACAATCTTATGCCAAAAATGGAGTCTCCAGAGAGAAAAAAGCATAGAATGAGACTACTTGAAGTTAATTGTTGATAGACTTAATAGATGAAGGCCTTAAGCTATTTGAGAGGCAGGTATAGGAGGATCACAGTTTGAGGCCAGTGGGGGAAAGTGTTGTGAGAGACACTATCTGAAAAACAAACTAAAAGCTAGTAAAGACTGGCTAAACTGAACAAAGTAAAACTAAACAAAGTAAAGACTGGCTAAACAAACTAAAAGCAAGTAAAGACATGGCTAGGTAGTATCAGGTACTAAATTCAATCCTCAGTACCACATTAAAAAAAACAAAAACATCTGAAGCAAAGACTTGCAGCAAGAACCTTATCTAGGCATCTGATCCTAGAGAACAGGAATTAGAAGGGAGTAAGAACAGGAAAAGGAAGCTAATACATGGCTGAACCTTTTCAGGAAAATGAAGGGCTGGGATGGAAGTTTAGGACACTCCACTAAAAGAACTGAAAGGGAGAACCAAATGCTACCCCATTCTTCTTGTCCACGATAGATCAAGGATGGCGTCAGGAGCATGGATTACCTGGATATTTGTATTGCAGGATTCCTGCAAGTGCTCTAACAAAGTAGCCTAGGATGGAGAAAGAGTTGTAGGTTAAACGCTCCCACCGGGAGCTGCTGTGGGTGGCACCAAGGTGAAGATGGTTGCTGTGGTTTCGAACAGGATTTGTCTCCTAAAAGATCACATGTTGGAAGCTTGGAAGCTCACAGATCCCCAGTGTGGTTGATCTATAAGAATTAGGGCTTGGTGGAAGATAATTAGATCCTGGATGGGGGGGCGGGCAGTATCCTAGTGTGTAATTATTTTCCCCCCCCACAGGACCAAGTTGGTTGTATATGAACAAGTTGGAATTATCCAGTGGTCTGGTCCTCCCTTTTTTTTTCTGTTTCCTTATTGTGTGCACACTCCATCTAAATGCAGCTGCTTTCTTTTCTATCCTTCTGCCATTCTGTGATACAGCTAGGGGACCCCTCACCAGGACATGAGTACCCTGTTGCTTGAACTCTCCAGCCACCAGAATTTTGAGCCAAGCAACCTCTTGTTCTTTACAAGTTACTCAGCCTCGGGTATTTTAGTATAGTAACACAAAATAAACTAGAAGATACTAGTTAAAGCCTGAAAAAATTTGGTCCTCACAGCATTGGCTGGAGAAAGAAGTGGCATTGAGATGCTTTGAGTGATCACATGAAGGGCCTTGGACCCAGAGAGCTTTCCCTGTGGAGCAAGGGGAAAGTGGCAAGACTCCAGAAGGTACACAGATCTGAAGGGTGAAGAAGACTGAAGAGGCTGGACGGCATCATTGAGAAGGCCTAAAGAGGAAACAGGAAAATGATTATCATTGATGGTAACAATGATAGTCATAATAACATTCAGTCATATTAGTGATGGCAACAGTAGGGGTTATAGTAGCTGCAAGCACTGTATACATGTAGGCGATGAGGCAGTGTTCTAAACATGTTTAATACAATCAGTGAGATGGCCACCCAGGAGGATGCCAAGTTCCTGGGAGGTTAAGGTCCACAACTCAGAATTGCTATGGACAAGAGGTGACCCCAGAGCCTGTACTCAACCAGGACACCCTGCTGACCCAAGGAACACAATGTGTCTTCAAGGCAAGGGAAGAAGGGACTTCCTCAAGAAGGGAGCAGGAGAGGGTGAGTTTTACTTACCAGGAGAAGAGAATGACGATCAGGGGAGCCCTGTGCCTGTGACTGAGAGGTAATGGGTCACTTTACAAAAAGTAGTTTGAGCTAAGTGTGAAGTCGGGACACAGGCTGCAAGAGACGATGGAGTGCAGCCCAGTCTTTTCATGGAAGAGGAGCTGTTATTTTAATGTAACAACCCAAGCTCTAATGTCCTAATAGGAGTAAAGGACCCCGAATTTAGGGAAGGAGGAGCAGAACTCTCCGCTGCCTAAGCTTGAGTCCCACTGTTTTCTCAGGTACCTTCCATGCCCCTCAGGTGCTTTCCCTCAAGCTAAAGGCCATCAGACAGGTAAAGAAGCAAGTCTGGACACAGATCGCCTTTGGAGACAAGCAGAAGGAGCAGACTTCCATTCTCATTTTTTTTTTTTTTTTTGCCATCTCTGACTTCCCTCAGAAGGCCTGAAAGGGACACACACGCTCTGTTGCCAGACTTCTTTCCCTCCCCGCTCCTCATTATCTGAGCTCTAGTCATTATACTATATTTTCTGTGTTTTTGGAGAGAGAAGCCAGCTCTTTAAACCATAACATTGGCAGCAGTTTTCTTCCTACAGTTTGTAAAAATTAAATCACAAATCAAAAGAATATGAGCCAAACATGCCACAGCCATTTGGATTTACATGAAAGAGCAGCCATCAACACCTCCCTATCTTGGCTGATGAATGTATCTGATATTTCAGACTTATTTCTTGGTTCTTTCATGACCACAGGACCAAAACTAATCAGTCCAATTAGACAAACTTCCCGGTTATAGCTCTGAAGTCAACTCACCAAGTAACATATCCAACAAAATAATTTGCCAAGTATAATTCGGAAGATGCAGAGGGAGTAAAAGGAGGGGTAAAGGGGCAAAGGGGGAGGAGGTCTTTCATGATTTATCACAGCAGTTAAGCCATAGTCTAGTGTACACACTAAACAAAGAATAAAGTTAGATTTGGGACATTGTATCTACCAGTCCTCATGTTCTCCTAATATTTTTTTTAAAAAAGGAATACAGGTAAAGAATATTGCTCAGGGCCTTATTTATCATAGCTAAGATATGGTACCAACCCAGATGCCCCTCAGTAGATGAATGGATCAAGAAAATGTGACATATATACACAATGGAATTCTATGCCTCCATCAGAAAGAATGACATTGCTCCATTTGTTAGGAAATGAAAAGGCTTGGAAAAAATTATATGAAGTGAAATAAACCAGGCCCAAAGAAACATAGGTCCCATGGTTTCCCTTATTTGCAAAAACTAGTATATGTCTGAGTCAAGCAGGAAAGGTCAGATAAATTGATGTTAGGGAAATGAACCCTAAGATATGTATTCAAATGTTTTTTTTTCTTTCATGCTATTGTTTCTAACACATTTATAAGATTATTTCTTTGTTGCTTTGTATGTCCCTCCCCCATGGTATAACCCCTGCTTTCACTGTATTTGATGTTGTTATACTTTGTGGAGGGGAAGGGAAAAAATTGTTTAAATAGGGATACAGGTGGATCCATTGCAACAATGAGATGTACAAGACATAATGTGGAAAATGAACTTTACAACTTTGGTGGAGGGGGGGAGGAGGGTTGGGTGGAAGGGTGGGGGGAGGATGGGAAGAGATGGGAAGGGGAAACAAAGGAGGAGGCTACACTGCTTGATAAGAAATGTACTCATTATCTTGCCCATGTAATTATAACCCCTCTGTACAGTATTTTCACAATAAAAAAAGAAAAAAAAGAATATTGCTCAGGAAAAGCCTTTTAACTACTTTCAAAATATGAAAAAAATACTCCAAAGGAATTAGTTAAATGTAAAAAAATAAAAACAGAATTAGAAGAATAAATAGATGAGTAGATCTGATTATAATGATAGGATGGGCTTTTGTAGTATGAAAAAATAAACAACTAAATCAAGAGACTTCATCCTCTGAATACTTTACTTTTTATTATATTACTCAAAATGTCAGGAAAAAACTCAGGCCTAAAACAAATGGAAAAATCATTGGATCACATATGATAGTCTTGTTTCTTAGCTACCATTTTAACCACATATATATTATATATATATATATATATATATATATTAGAATAAAATTCCAAGGCTACACAGTTTACCCACTTAAAAAATGAAGAGGAGAATAGGGGAAGAATGCAATCAAGAATTCTGTTGATATCCTACAAAATTAAGAAGTGTGAGGGAATGGGTAGGGTGGGGAGGGATGGGTGAAAAGGTTGAAAGGGGTGACATTGATCAAGATGCACTGTATTCATAAACTGCCTTGTTAAATGACAACTCCTTTGTACAACTACTTAAAGATGATTTTTGAAAACCTGGAATAAAACAAAAAATTTAAAAATGTGCGATTAAGAGTTTTTTATATGTTCACAGAATTGGAAAGCCATTACTACAATTTATTTTAGTTCGTCATTGTCATCCCAAGGAAACAAACTTTTGTGTCCAATAAAAACTTCACTCTCTTATTTGGGTGCCCATGGCTCACACCTATAATCTTAGCTATTCAGGAGGCTGAGATCTGAGGATCATGGTTCAAAGCCAACTTGGACTTTTGTCCGTGAGGCTCTTATCTACAATTAAACAACAAATAAGTCAGAAATGGAGCTGTGGCTCAAGTGGTAGCCATGAGCACAGAAATTCAGGGACAGTGTCCAGGCCCTGATTTTAAGGACTAGCATGTGTGCACACACAAAAAACCCACTACTTATGTCCCTCCAACTCCTAGCTGTGGAGTTTCATTTCCTGTGTTCACACATTCTTCTATTAAGGACATTTCATACATTTGGAAACATATAAAAATAATATTTTCTGGATGAAAAAATGGGTGACATTGTCCAAAAAGAAGTGTACTCTTGACTGATGTAGCTGTACTTTCTCTGTATATCACCTTTATAACACAAATAAAAAATTAGGGTATTTGGAGATAGTTTTCAAGATATTTATCCTACCATTTTTGTTTTATGGCTTTATTCTAATGAAAAAATTGAAGATGTACACAGAAATTGATGCACAAAGAAGTTTATAAAACCTAATTTGCAGTAAAGAAAAATGGAAAGAATTTGAAAGCTTGACAATAAGTAGCAAACAGGTAGATATTTATCCACACAGTGCAATATTTATTACACCAAAGGAATTAATTGCCAGAAACATGCAAGGTCATAGAACATGTTAATAATATGTTATTAAGTGAAATAAGCAATTATAATGTATTTCCAATTTGTTCAACATTTATAGAGAGAGAGATAAACAGACCTCCTTATGGTTTAATGCTAAATGAGAAAATGTGAGTTCAGGTGATTTGTTTTCTTCTTCATCTTACTTATTATTTTAGGGGTAAAGGGAAATCTCACTGCCCTCTGACGATTTGCTAGAATACCCTGACACGGACAGATTAACTAGAGAAAGTGCATAAAAAGTTATCATGTTCATGGAGAAGCTCACATACTATAACTACCTCCAGACTAATGTGATTAAAAATCTTTCTATAGGGTAGGGAGAAAAGGAGAGTGTAGACAGTTTTTAGGGGGATAGTAAATGATTTGGGGGGAAACTTAGCTTGGAAAACACAAAGCCCTGGGACAAATTACTTGGCCCACAGAACTGATAAGGGAGTATAATTTGATTCTCTTTGGAGTACTGAATGGAATCAAAAGAGAAGATAACAGAGTGTGACTCGGTCCATGCACCTGTGTTGACAGAGTTTGACCTTTTCTGCACTGAGTTCCAGCTTCTCTGGTTAGGGAGATTTTGGTACATATATTGAAGGCAATGGAATTTTGGTCAGGTAGATTGTCAGATGGTTTCTAGTATGCTTGCTGGGGTTGGTGTGGAGATTGGGGAAGAGCTAGTCGGAAGTTAGAGAATCATTGATTCAGAGGCTGCTTCTAAGGCCTTTTAATTTTCTTTAGATTGAATTGCTTAGAGAGCCAAAAAATTCATATTTGGGAGCATGATTCTTTGTACAACACTATTCTACAATGTTACATAAAATAATTAGAAGGGCTTACTGGATCTTGTGCTGGTTCCATTCATTAGAGCTTGTAGGGTTAAGATGGGAGCTATGCCAGCCAGACTCTGCAACAGTGAAGATAGTCATGCACAGTTATTAGATGGGTCCAGAAGCCTACATAACAGAGAGAGCTCATGCTGAGCATATGCCCTATCCTTGAGCTATACCCTGGGCCCTCACTGTGGCCTGCCTGCAACATGTATTGGACTTGAAAAATGAAATAGAACTTGGACACTGTGAGCATGAGGCAGTCAGCATTGACAGCTGAAGTTGAGGTCATACCCAAGAGAACTGCTGAAGGATGTATGCCACCAGCAAGCCCCCATTATGAATAAGACACAGGAGAGGATGGGGGAAAGTAGTCAAAGAGTGAATGTGGGGAGTGGCCTTCTAGCAATGTAGCATGAAAGCCAGATTTCATACACCCTTTTGAGGCCCAGTGACATGTGTGAATATAAATGTCGCTGCAGTTCTATTTGTGTGTTTGTTGTTTGTTTGCTGGCAGTACTGAGATTTGAAGTCAGGGCCTTCTCATACTTTCTAGGCAGGCATTCTACCATTTTCTATCATACTCCCAGACCTTTCTATTCTAGTTGATTATTTTTATCTTGTTTGGAACGCTGAACTTCTTGTGTGCTATCTGAGAATAGCAACCTCATTATGCTATTTCTCACATACAGCTTTTTAACTCAAGACTGCTGTTCTACCACTTGAGCCATACCTCCAGTTTGGCTTTTTGCTTGTTAACTGGAAATATAGTTTCAAGGACTTTCCTGCCCAGATTCACTTCAAATCATGATCCTCCAGATGTTGGCCTCCTGAATAGCTAGGATTATAGATATGAGCATCTGGTATCTGGTGTCTGCTCAGTCTCCCTTGGGAGACTGAAATTCTCCTACTTCTGTGTCCTGACTAGCTAAGATTACGAATGTGACCACCATGTCCAACTTGTTTTCTGAGAGAGGATCTTGCTAACTTTTTGTCCTGACCTCAAAATGTACCCTTCCCATCACCACCTCCAGAGTAGCTGGAGATTACAGGCATGATCCACTACAGCTGGTCCTCCAGTTCTACTCTTTATATCCTGCCCTTTGTCCCCAGTCTCCATGGACTGGTTTATGAGCACTAAAATTCTGCAGGTGGCATGAATGAGCTTATGTTTCCTACAAGCAGGAGACTTTAAAAACTTGGCCCTGGGCAACAGAGAGGAGGATAAAATCAATTCTGCTTGCAAAGAACACCATGTCCTTTGGCTAGAGCACTAAATAACAAAGGAGAACACTGGAGGATGAAGTTGGCCAAGCAGGTGGAGCCAGGGCTCAGAGAGCCTTGAACACCAAGGACACAATTCTAGCCTGTGGTTTGATCAGTCCTGTGCTCTAATCTAGAATCTGCCACCAACTCATCTCATGACTTTGAGCCACTTACCTTCTTTGATCTTTAGTTGCTTCGCTGGAAAATTAGCACCTTGGTTGGGTTAACTAACTGTTGAAATTGTCACTTGAATGTGCTGATGCACTATATACTTTATACCATGAAGGCACATCATCCAGAGACCACTGGTCTAGGTGCCTTGAGCCACTGTTGTGTGACATAACTACTGAGTCCCAGAACACACCCGGGTGATCCCTGTCCAGGACTGGAGAACATGTATTAACTTTTAATTCATGAAGCCAGGGGTGGGAGGTGGGATTGAAGGGGGAGCAGGGGCAGGGAATGGTTTCAAACTAAGGCTTCTCAGCTTGTTCATTTGTGGAGGACATTGGCTCTTATATAGGGCTCAATATATACTTTTTAAAATAAGTGAATGAACAAAATGGGAAATGAAACAATACTTGTAAAAAAACACTGACTTGGAAAATCTGAAACATTAATTTCCTTTTCTCCATAGATGACTGATGTAACTTAAGAAAGTCATCTTGAAAAATACTTGGAAATTTCACATGCTGTGTATCATTAGGCCTGACCTAAGTTCAGCTGCAAGTTCTGAAGGAAACAGAAACAAAGGTGGAGGACGGAGGGGCTGGTGGAAAGCTGAGGAGGCCAATTTGTGAAACAATTATAGATTTCAATCAGAGTGAGGAGATTATCAATATTCTGCATTTCCTCACTGCATTTTAGACTTACCCTATCTAGCGTGTTGTCTTAAACTTTTAACACTCCTTGTATCAGGTACTGGCTAATTGATGGAAAGCAGTGGTTATGAAACAACATCCAACTCAAGACTCTCTTAAGAGAATTGATTGTCACCGCTGAAAAATTCAGTGTCAGGGATGGTTTCAAACCACCTATTCTGATTCCACTCACAGGAGGCAATGGGGCTCATAGAAGATGTGTGCTCATGAGAGGGTGTAGCATGGGATTGGAGGAAAAGGTTTGCATACAGGAAGTCAGCAGCCTCTGCTGGGCAGGGCCCATTCCTGGAGGAAGGAGCCAGCCATACTTCACCTGGCAGAGGGCAATTTACAACTTACTGGTTCTTTATGTATTGTCCTCAGCGGAGGGCATCCTCATCATGAACAGGGAATGGAGGGAGAGGAGAAAGAAATAAGGGAGGAAGGAAGGAAGGAAGGAAAGAAAGAAGGAAGGAAGGAAGGAAGACAAGCAGGCAGGCAGGCAGGAAGGAAGTTTAATTTAAATGTCCTTACATGTAATTGTGTACAGTTCCATAAACTTTTACAGTACTTCTACAATACTTATGTGTAAGTAGTACTTATGGGCAAATTCTAATTAAAGATTACAGAGATGTGGTAAGAGAATAAGCTGTAAAGAAAAAATATACCACATTGGTTTTGGGGTCTTCAGTTTTTTTGTTTTTGCTTTTTTTTTTCCTGCTATAGACTAACCCAAGAAGAATAAATTAACTGGGTCCCTGACCCTCTGCTGCAGAATAAAGAGACTGACAATGAGATTTTAAAGTTTCCAGCACCCCATATCCTACCATGTTTGCACACACCTACACCCACAAAACCACCAGATTGTGTGTCCTACCATTGAAGGCATTGATGTGTGCTGCAGGGAAACTGGAAAGGCAGAATGGACTGGAGAAAGGTGAGAAGGCGGAGGCCTAGGAAGGGACAGTTCTGGGGGGCTCCAGAGCACAGGGATGCTCAGGTTAAGCCTGCTCACTGCAGGGATGGCTGTGTGAGAACCACCTTGTAAGGCAGGAAGTGCAAGCTTGGCTGCCTAGAAGGCAAGAGGTTTGGGAGTCTGTGTTAAGTCAGGAGGTCTGGAGACACTTGCCTTAGTTCAAAAAGCACAAGGTGGGCTTAATGCATGCCTCACAGAGAGAGTGATGGCTGAAAGATCATCTATGGAAGTTTAGATTCTCACTGGACACTGAGAAAGGACTGAGGGTCCCCTCCTGTCATTTTGTACAACTCATCAGCCTGGCAGGTAGCGATTGCTAGAATCAGATGGTTCTACTAGTGTGGACTTACTTCAAGGTTCCCTGGGTCTACATGTTTGTCTTTGTGCTAGCACCATACTGCTTTGTTTCTATGGCTCCGTAGTATAATTTAAAGTCTGAGATTGTGATACATCACTTTTGGTAACATAGCCATTTTCACATTACAAATTCCTACCGATGAACATGGGACCTCATTCTATCCTCTGATAGCATCTTCAGTTTCTTCAGTGTTTTATAGTTTTCATTTTAGAGATCTTTCTCCTTCTTGTTTAGGCTTATTTCTGATCAATGTGTTTTAATCAGTCATAAAGAAAAATGAAATTATGTCATTTGCAGGAAAATAGATTAAACTAATAGGTGGAACTAGATCATGCTAGGCAAAATAAAATACAGAAAGATAAATATCACATATTTTCTTTTCTCATATATATGGATATAGATATCTATAGATATAGATATCTATAGATATAGATATCTATATCTATATAGATATAAAAATATATCTATATCCATATATATTTTTTTTCCTGGGGTTCCAACTCTGGGCTTGGGCACTGTCCCTGAGCTCCTTTTTGCTCAGCGCTAGCACTCTACTACTTGAGCCACAACACCATTTCTACCTTTTTCTCTGATTAGAATTAGAACTAAGAATTAGAAATAAAAGTCTCACAGGCTTTCCTGTCCTGGCTGGCTTTGAACTGTTATCTTCTAATCTCAGTCTCCTATGTAGTGAGGACAGGCATGAGCCACCAGTGCCTGGCTTGTTTACTCTTATATATGGAACCTTGAACTTTGAGAAAAAGACATGGAAGTAGGAGACTATTTGGGATGAGTAAGAGGACCAGTGGGAGGGGGAATACGAGGTGAGTGCTTAATGGGAGATGAATAGGATCCAAGTATGTTATATACATGTATGAAAATGTCACCAGGAAATACATTAAAATATACAAAAAATATAATTTATCTCATATCTGAACCTCATGGTTCACAAGTATATTATCAGGCAGTCATAGACCAAGACTAGCCAATTATTAGCACTTGATGAAGAATAATTCCATATTTTGCACATAAGTCTGGCAGATAGCCAAAAAATTAGCTTCAACTCTGTGAGATTCTAGGAATTCTAACCAGTTTTAGAAAGGCTGCAGAGAGCTCAAGGATTGTTATTGTTGACTGGAGCTTTCCCAGCTTTTTAAGCTCTTCAAAGGTTAGGATTTTTAGTTTTTAGTTTCAACTTACTGTTAGTTACTTAAAAGATTTTTATTAGCACACAAGGGTGTTTCAATGTGACATTTCCATATATACATCCACTGTACTCCGTCAACATCACCCCCTCCATCATTATCCTAATTCTATTATTCTATTTTCATACATACATATGAAGTACTTTTTTCTGGTGTTGTTCTGGGGTTTAAATTCAGGGGACTGGGTGCTGTTCCTGAGCCTTTTTGCTTAAGACTAGCTTTCTACCATTCGAGGTACAGTCCCACTTCCAGCTTTTTTTTTCTTATTGGTGGTTAATTGGAGATGAGGGTCTCACAGATTTTCCAGGGGCAGGCAAACTGTGATCCTCAGATCTCAGCCTCTTGAGTAGCTAGGATTACATTTATGAATCACTGTGCCTATAGTGTATGAAGTGCTTCGACCATATTCCCCCTCGTTCATGCTTGGTCTGGCTGATATCTGCCCCACAATAAAATCTGAACACATCATTATGTAACTTTGTCATTCAGTTCATTATTATGTTTCTCGGATTTATCTTCACATTTAGATTTAGTTTGTTCATTTCATCTAGTTCATTATATGAGAATGATGCATATAGAATCTTTATATGAACATTTCATATCTTACCCATTTTCCTATAGAGGGCTCAGCCAAACAGTTTCTTAAGTCATCGGCTTAATTATGTAAGCATTTTCTAACCTGTCCTTTCTCCCACTATTTGTTTGTGTTAGATGCTCTTTCTCTTCTTGATCCTCTCTGCTCACCCACATTGTAAACCATGTTCCCCTTTACTGTAGACACAAGGCTCTTTGATCTGTTAGTATTGTTTGTAGTCCAAGAGTAGCCCTTCAGGGCAGCACTGCACATGGTAAATGGCTGGCAGGTTTTGTTTATGTTTTTGTTTTCTTTCTGGTACTGGAGTTTAAATTCAGGGCATCAGATTTGGTCTGCTGGTGCTCTACCACATGAGCCATACATTTAGCCCAGTGTTTTGCTGTTTGTTTTGGAGATAAAGTGGTCATAGGATTTTCTTTTAAGGCAGTCTTTCAAACTCGATCCTCTGGGTCTCAGCCTCCAACGTAGTTATAATTACAGGAGCAAGCCAATGGTACCTGGTGGCACTTTTTGACAAATGGATGAACAGGTGGATGTGCCATGGAAATACCCTGTCAAAGACCCAAACTTAGCACTCCTGTAGCCATTGTGTCTTTCCTGCTGGTCTAGGTTGTTACCTGCTGTTTAGGAATGACATTCTTTTACCACTTGAGGTCAAAACAAAATTAAGCTAATAAATATAATAGTCTCAGTTTTAACTTGGGTTGAGACTTTGCCACCTGGTACCACTTGCTTACATTAAATTTAATATTAAATGCTATCTGCTTTAATTCTACAGTATATACTTTAAATAAGTCATAACTTTTTGATAGTTCATAGAAACACCTGTTCTGCCAGGTGCCCTGCCACTTCAATATGTGTGAGAACCACTGGGTTAACCATGTTTAAAAGATCAGTAGGTAGTCAAGCCACCCAGAATTTTTAAAGTAAATAATAGTATTTAAAAATATATTTCAAAACAATAAATTCCTGGAAGATTAAAAATGGTCTTACATGCTATAAAAAGGCATTCCCTTCCTGGTGAATGAAACTATGCAATTTGAAATATTATTGCACATTCTAGTGCTTTCAGCCTGGACACTCCAGCATAGGCTTAGGAGAAAGAAGATAACAACAGACATCACTGTCACTTATTCAGTTGTTATAGTGACTGGTAAAGATGAGACTTTCTTATGGGCTACCACTCTGTTCTTCATTCCTTCCCAGAAGCTTAGAAAGCATAACTTTGTGCTGGGTGGTAGAGCACTTAGGTACCAGGCATGAGGCCCTGAATTTAATCCTCAGCACTGAAAAAACAAAAACAGAAAACAACAGCAACAGCAAAACCCAAGCAATAGAAAGACCACACATACACACAAAAGAAAGCCCCAACTTTAAAAGTACAAATGCAAACAGAGAGTGGAGGAAAGGAAGCATTGTTTCCCTACCACTGACTCCCACATCAGTACATCTAAGGGCCACTTTGGGACAGGAAGCAAAGAGGCAGGAAAGGAGAAGGTAAGTTCAGTAGAATTGTGCAGAATTCTTGTGAAAGGTATTTGACTTCCCAAAATGCTTAACCAGGGTTTCAAGTCAATTTTCTTTCATCTTATAGCTGACACAAGGATTAACATACATTAAGACATACATTACATACATTCTTCATTCCCCATAATATCCAAAAAATGTCGGTAAGGAGTATTATCTTTGCTTCACAGATGAAGACACTTAAAATGTCAAGTTTTTAAAATAATTGTATCAAAACCCACCATGCTAATTAGGGACAGAGTTGAAATTTAAACTAGGACTGATTTGAAAGTCCAAAATCTTTCCCAGGGTACATATAGACTTTCCATAGGCACACTTTTAAAATTTTATTCAGCTCTCATTTGCACACAAATAATTCCCATAGAAGCCTAGAGTATCTTTTTTGTCTTTTCTTCTTTGATACTGGGGATCGAACCCAGAATGTTGCACTTGCTAGGCAAGTGCTTTGGCCACTGAGCTACATCCCAGCCTGAAGAGCCTACCGTGTCTTATCATAGGATGTTGACCATGTGAGAGGGTTTGGAGAAAGGCCATAATTTCTTCTATAGTTCATCTGTTAATTTGTGTTCAAAACTTATTCTAAGCACTCAATTAAAAAAACAAAGACAGCGTCTCTGCCACTGAATTGTTAACAGTCTACTCTCATAGAATTATGATTCAGTCCCACATACATCCCTGTGAAGGAATTTGCAATGTGTATTGTGGAATTTTTTTGTAGAACCATACAAGTCCCAGAAGACATCAATTTATTTTGATTATATATTCCTAGAATTGACTTAACCAGACATACACGCAACCTTTTCCTAAGCTTTCTCACCCTGAATTAGAATCTAGTATTACACTATCTTAATTGTAACCCCTCTGCACAATAAAACAAACAAACAAAACAAAACAAAAGAATCTAGTATTAGTACCATGCCAGGGCTTAAGACCACTCAGGAAGTGTACATCTGTTCACTCACTACATTTTGATGACTTCTGTCTATATTCATTTTATTGCTGCTGTAACCAAATACCTTAGAAGGAGGAAGGATTATTTTGTCTCACAGGTTTAGAGGGTTCAATCCCTGATTCCTTGGCTCTGTGCTTCTGAGACTTCTTGGGAGACAGAAACATCATGGGTAGCAGAAACATAGATAGCAGGAGACTGTTCACTTTGTGGTAGACCAGGAGGCAGAATAGGGCAGTAACAAAAGATGCTATGTCTTCAAAGATTCACTACCAGTGACCCCCTTCCTCCAGTTAGACTCCAAGTTCCAATATTCTACCACCTTCCAATAGTTTGTTCAAATACTGAAATCTTCAATGGGTTAGACTATTCATTAGGTTAGAGTTATCATTATCTAATCCTTTCTGGAAATGTCTATGCAGATACACTCGGAGGTATGTCTTACTAATTTCCAAAGTATTTCTCCATCTAGTTCAGCTGACAATAGAAGTCATCATCACAGTCTTCCTTTGGGTTGGCACTGCCATCAGTTTGGGTTTGCTAGCAGGTGCCCAGGGTAATATGTGCAATGTCTGGCTACAGGTCTAAGTGGTAGGGTTGAGATTTGATATCTAGCAATCTAATGTTAAAGGTAAATGGTCTCATTATCATGCAATACTTCATAAATACAGACTGCAACTAGTACCTGTGAATGCAGTGTTGGATGACAGGAAGTAAATTTTATATTGGTCAAAAGCAACTTTGTAGCCTGGGCTATGGTACAAATGGTTTCGCTTCTACTCTAAATGAAATTTTTTGTGTGTCTCAATTGTTCAATTGGTACCTAGAGAGTAAAGAGGATCATAAGCAGGTCAATATGTGATTGGCTTGTTTTGATCACTCTGTAACTCTCAGTTTTCTAAGATGACTCTTTGGCTTCAGCAATTTCCTGGCATGATGTGAGGCCATTTACTCAATCCAGCAATTTGAAAAGCAGAGGGTGGGGGGTGGAGGGTAGCTGAAATAACAGGGCAGAGGTGAAGATAAATACCAAATGGAGTGGAGGTTGAAGGGAAAAGAAGTGATCGGACCGAAGTTTGGAACACGTACAGAATTTATATGCCTTTTGACATCATTTTTCAACAAGATTTAGTGGCATCTAAGGTAAAGATCTTGAGAAAAGATCAAAAAGTGTTAAACAGAGGAAGTTGCTGATGACTCTCACTTAGCAAATTTTCTTTGTCACCTATGCCTTGCTTGATATCTAGCTAATGTCTTGGGATTTCTTCTCTCTATTGCATTACACATTAGCCCTGAAATTGGTCTGGCCCTCCTGATTCAAACCTCTCGTGTGTATTATAAAGCAGGATGACCCTTTAAGGTAAATAAGTAAGAAACAGATTTTTTTAAAGGCTCATACCTTTTATACAGGCTCACACTTGTAATCCTAGCTTCTCAGGAATTTGAAATCTGAGGTTGGAAGTTTGAAGCCAGCCCAGGCAAGAAAATCACGAGACTCTTATTTCCAATTAACTACCTAAAAGCTGGAAGTGGAGCTGTGCCTCGGGTGGGATAGCCTTGAGTAAAAAAGTTCAGAAACAGCACCCAGGTCCTGAGTTCAAGCCCCATGATGACTGGCACCAAAAACAACAACAAGCAAAGCAAAGCAAAGAAAAAGCCATTTTAGTCACCTGCAAAAATAAGTGGTTTTAGGTTTCAAGCATCAGTTTTTCAACAAGCACATTATCTTTAAGAGTGTTTTGTCTTGGGGAACCTTTAAAGTAAAATCTTCAAGGTTGAGATTGCCTAATGGCAAAAGAATCCATTAAAGCAAAGAAAGGAAAAGCAAATCATGCTCTCTCAATATCTGGTCCAGTTATTGATTTAGTCTGAGATACAGTAGCATTAAATCTTTTTCATTATGTCTTTTTAGCCTCCCTAACTTTGCCTTAATTTCTCAGTCCAAAATTAAGCACAACATGCACAAACCATTTTCATATGTTGCATGTCACTGGAAACACATTAGAAAGCTCTCTCCAGATCTAGGAGTTGTTTGCTCTGGATGGACATCCTTCTGATAATCCACCTAGTGACCCAATCTGAAAGCCTTTCTACATAAATTGCCATTGTTCGTGGTGCTGTCTTTGGAAGAGTATCCTATAGTTTTGAGATCCTGACTGTGACCTCTGCATAAAAATCTAGAGGAGAATGATTCTGTCTAGTTACGTAGACTTTGCCACTCACAGTCTGTGAACCAGAAGCACCAGAAATACCACTCCAGAAAATACTACCCCAGAAGCACCAGAAATACCACTCCAGAAATACCACCCCAGACAAGCCTCTAGACTCAGAATCTTCCTTTATGACTCTAAGACTGGTAGGGGCATCAGGTTGTAATTGAGTTTGAAGGTCAAACTAGCAAATGCAGAGGTGAGGTGAATGGCCAGCACGTCAGCTTTGCTTCACCTTGCTAACGTAACAAAAGAATTATTCTTAGGCAAGGCTTGTAGAAGTCTGCAATCTCCCAATACTTTGTGTTCTGGAAGTGCAATTGTGTTTATTTGGGGAAGGAGGGTGTGGATAAGGTGTTTAAGGAGATGAAATGCAGATAGTAGACTAATTTGGCTGGAGGAGTTTCAACATGACCAGGTGTGAGGTTGAAATCGCATCTTACCTGATCTACTGTTTTCGCCCTTTTCCTGTCACTTTTATTCATCATTTGCTTAACTCCCATTGACAACACAGGGATCAGCAGACATGATTAGCTACTAATCATTTTGGCAAAGTACTTAGTAGCATTACTCTGACTGCTGGTAGCACGGAGATCGAGGGACATTTTTTTATTTGTTCCTAAAACAGTTTTGGTCATTTATTAAGCTTTCCAGATCATCACAATATAGAATCAGGCAAGAGCAAGATTCTATGTATACCACAGTGGGTATCAACTCAAAATATTCTAGAAAAAAGCTTAAGTTCTAGAAAAGTTTAAGTGGTTAAATTGATGACTTTTAATATTCATGATACTATCCACTGAGCTATAAGGGTGATAATTATGGGCCCCAAATTAGGACACTTACATAACCAATAGCAAAATATTTAAAAGCAGAAGTTTCTTGGAATATTTGATGAGTGAACACTAATATACTTCATAACGATAATGGGTGGTTCTATGTAAATTTACACATGACAGGCTCATAAAAGAATTAAATAAAATGTTTTAATTTCTTGAGTGGTTCTGAAGTTTAAACTCAGGACCTCATGTTTGCTAGGCAGGCATTTTATCACTGAACTATGCATCTAGGTTCCTTCTTTCCTTCTTTCTTTCCTGAGTGAGTTTTTTTTTCAGGTAGGGTCTAGGATTCTCCCAACGTAGTTGGGGTTATAGGTGTGGATTACCCATCCACCCTGTCTAGTTTGTCTATTGAGATGGAGTCTTGCTAACTTTTGCCTGAGGTAGCCTTGGACCACAATCCTGATTTCGACTTCTCAAGTAGCTAGGATGCATGGGCCAACTCATCCATCCAAAACTGATTAGGTAGCTTTTCTAAGCTTTTTGGTGACTCAATACTAATATAATATTGGTTACATTGTTAAAGTATAATATATGTAGAAAAATGACTTGATATATTTGCACAGAATTAATACAATTATTAAGAAACTATAGAATAGAGCTGGGTATGGTAGTGCATGCCTATAATCCCAGCATTCAGGAGGGTGAGACAGAAGGCTAGAAGGAAAAAGACTGGAAGAAAAAAGAGGGAGGGAAGATGGAAAGGAGGGAAGAGCAGAATAGAGGATTGGGGAAGTAGCTCAGTGGTACAGTACACATTTAGCATACACGAGTTTTGGATTTGTTCCCCAGTATACAAGCCAAGCCAAAACAAACACACGAACAACAACAACAACAAAAACAGAATAGAAGTGTGTCTCCTTTCTGTTTCTCTTCCTAGTCAGTAACCAGTATAATGTTTTAACAGAATACTTTAATTTCACTTGCTTTTGTACTTATGTATTTAAAAATATAGGTCAAATCATATAGCATGTACTCCTTTGTATCCAGCTTTTATTCTTTCAACATCATTTGAGTTATATCCTTGTTACATTTTAGTTCATTCAAATTTTGTCTAAATGCCACTATGTGAATCTGTAACAATTCAGCCCTGTCACTATTGATGACCATATTAATAGTTCCAGTTTGTGTTATTTATGTGCTTTGTGGTAATCTCACAGATATTTGTGTTAGAAGCCTGAGTGCGGAATGGCTAGATAGATATGCAATATCTTGCTTTACTAGATTCTGCCCATCCAAAGCCATTATTTTTTGTTTTTATTTTTGTTTTTTGTTTTTTTTTTTTGGTCGCGGGGCTTGAACTCTAGGCCTTAAAATTTTTTGTCAGCCTACTGGTAATAACTTTTGGAGAGAATATGGGAAGACTTGATTTCATATGCTGGAGTGTGAATTATTCAATGGTTTTGGGTGGATAGTACTGCCACAGAGATTTTGATGTACATTTTGATATGTCTTACAGCTAATCAAAGTTCAAGGGGAATCTTTTACTGAATCTCTGTTAGAAGTTGTCATAGCTTTGTGAACCATTGTTGAAGCAGGCAAATCTAAGTGTGATTTGAGAGTTCCAAATTGCTTGCTAAACAATCGAGTATCAGTTGGAATACCTATATTGACAATTGCCCTTTCAGACACTTCAGAGATCACATGGAGCTGTGGGTCTCTTGGTCAGTAGAAGCCACTTCAGTAACACCAGGTATGTTTTGTTATCTCACCTAATGGTGTGAGAGACAATCCCTGGAAAATGGAATATCTGGTTTTATTAGTAAGTGGATAATGAGGCAGTTTACTACAGCGTGTTAAGTTCATGGTGCTAAATAAATATGGTAGGAAGCCTGACATGGATAGGGGAATCTTTCACTGTGAGGCACAAAGAATAATCCAAGAAGGCATTGCTGCTTGAGGAGTATGCACACACTAGTTTATAGTTTTTACCCACAATTGGCCTTGACTGCAAGAGACAGGTGCAGATTCTTTTGCATAAAGAGAAAATAGCCTATACTCCTAGACAGCAAATGTTCATCAACTTCAAATTACACCTCAAATGCTGCTGGTGTCTGGACCATTGATGGATGAGCCAGGTCTTTCCAGGTCTAATGCTGAGTAATGCAAATTAGATTCTCTTGAGTTATGCCTCGTGCAGCTGGAGGGCAAAAAATAGTTGCCAGGGACCTATCTGCATGCCAAATTCTTGCCAATGTTGTTAATAGTATTGTATCCTGTACATGTGCAAGCACTCTTAGTTTTATTAATGGTGATACTGTGCTTTTGCCCTTTCTTTCACCTTTTAGTTTTTGAAGAGGGAGTGACTTTGGTTTCATCTTGACAGTTTAGAAAACAAAAGCTAGACTGAAAAACATGCATCCTAAGTCCTGTTCTTCCACCAAGCAAACAGCAAATGGGATCAGCTCAGGTAAATCTCTGCTCTGCTACCTCTCGTAGATTTGATGCCATGCGGAACAGAAAATGTGAGAATTGAGAGAGAATGTAGTCCACCAAGAGAGAAAAGCAGTCTTGTGGGCAAGAATTCCATTTCTGTATTTCCATTCAATTCATCCCTGTTTCTTGATCCAGAAACATGTCTGTACCCCCTCTCTTGGAATCATTCAGGGAGATGTGATGCCACAAAAGACAGGCTAACCTCTATTTGTTCCTCCTACAGCAGAACAGAGAGAAAAGAAAGCGAAGACTGCCCTAGACTGAAGAGTTTTCATACTATTGCAATGCTCATTTACAATCTTTATAAATTACTGTTAAAACACAAGATGGATTTTGATAGCTCTAATAGATTTTTAAAGAGTCCTTATAATAGTTTCTAAAAGCTCATTTTAATTCCTCTAATCCAATTAATCTTTGCACAAAATATGTGAATATTTGAAAAGGGCATATTAAAACACGGTATTAAAAATGAAAACCAATTTGCTTCCCCCAAATTATATCATACACATAGTGTTTAGACTTATGTTATGATTTCAGAAGGCTATTTTTTTTGTTTAAAAATGATCAACGGTCTATCATATGCAACACACAGTGTGTATGCACGATTGTACTAGAATCTCAGGAGGAATGCATGGTGCCCAGACCCACCCAGGCATGCTAACCACTAGAGGGCAACATTGGCCGTGTACTTAGGGTTCTAACTGTCCTCCTACATTGGGCAGTAAAGCAATAGGGTGGGTCTCCAAACACACAAATAGTATTCACTGAACGTGAAATAGGTTCTGTGGTGTCCATGTACATGAAAAGGACCTCTTTCTTAACATAAAGAATGTATGTTTAAAAAGAAGAGATTATAGTTACATGGCCAGCAATTGAACCATGACTTGTATTTCAATTATATTCATATACCAATTGATAGAAGACACCCGATTTTATGTTGACTGTATTAAATAGAGATGAAAATACTGTCACTTCCAAACTATCCATAACACAAATGAAATTAATTTTGAAGTCTGTTTGACACAAGTCAGTGTGGAGGACAGACTAAGTGATTTTATTTTGCCTTGACTATTTTATAATCTAACTCAAATAATAATGTGAGCTTTTAAGACATTAACACCTCCTCTTAGTGAAGTAAAGCACTTATTGTTCTTTAGTTTGACTCATAGTTTTCACTAATTACTTGTGAAAAGATGAGAATAAGGTCATCCCGAATTATTTACCATCCATCTGTAAGCTTAAAATATTTTTAATTCAAATAACATATCACCTTAATTTGTTATGTCATGTATGAAATAAGTGTTGAAATCACTCATAATTTCATTGTTGATGAACTTATTCCATTTGCCTGAAAATTATATCAGAAATATCAGCTACTATTTATTAAGCAGTTTAAAAAATATCTGAAAATTTTATCAAGTGTCCTTACTTGTTAATAGACAGAATTTTTGTAAAACTAATGTTATGTCAGAAAGTCCAGCCACTTCTGATCAAGAAAGCATTTGGTTTGTGTGCCTCTTAAACAGCAAAGATAAAAAGATGTAGTACCATTAAAACTGACAGCTTTTCAGTCAATGTTGATTAAATTAAGCTCAGTTTGGAGAATAGGAAATGAAGAAACTAGACTATGGCAAATAAAAGAAGTCTCAATTAACGACATTACAGTTGTGACATGTGGACAAAAGCCAGATTAAGCAGATGCTATCATCAATTCATTTGTTGTCATGTTTGCAATGTGGCAACTGCTCCAGAGACAGAAGATGCTCTGGAAGGAGTGCATCCTGGGATGTCGCTTTCTGTTTACTCCGCAAATGATCATCAGTCATAATGATGCAGTGATATTGGGACCCACACCGGGAGCTGTCAAAGTAGAAATCAAGGGAGAGCAAAGAATCTTTTAATTCTTATTTGAAGAAATAAAGCCCCTCCACAAATAAAGAAGTCTTTCTTCCAAGTGCTTAGATTTTCCCCACAGAAAGTTGAATTCTCCCCCCATCCCCCAAACATAATCTATACGCATTTAAAAAATATATTTGGAAACTTATTTATGACATACTTACTTTAGATAGCTCAAGAGACCAGAATTCCATCAAGTAAAGAGAGAAGCATGCATTGCATGGCTTCTTTATTTAATTACAAATACAAAAGCCCATTAGCAGAATGGCCTGTTGGCCTGGAGAGAGGATGCTGGCCTGCCATGTGGTGGACCTGCAGTTTTCTCTCCTGCTCTGGCTTGCCAAGCTGGCAGGGGCTTGGAGAACGGTCACTGTACACACAGTAAAACTTAAGAAGGAAATGTAGAATGTTACTCAACCATGACCATTTCATTTCTTTTATAGTAGGGAAATATGGGTATGAAATACTTGCAAGAGAGGGGTCTAATACAAGATACTTTGCAAATATTCCATTTCTAATTTGAATTTGACTCAGATTTCATTAGAAAAAAAACACATGATATTATCACATAAACCCGTAATCTTGGTTGGCTTCTGATATCAGCTATGTGATTGGCAGTGCTATCCTTTTGCTGTTTTTGCCTGACCTAACCATAAGAAGTTGATGTGGATCAAGATATTTTATGTCTGTGCACAATACTATACACATTAGAAAGCAGAGATCCTTCTTCTTGTCTGGCTTGAGGGAGGGGAGATTCCCTGAAATTATATTAAGAATTAGGTGTGAAGGTCTTTACATATATTTATACTAGGTAAGTTTTCTCTCAGAATCTTGAAAGATGTTTAAAGATAAACCTCAGCTAAAAATATGAAATGAACATTAATCTATCTTATTTTTATTATTAATCCATTAATTGATTAATTTTTATTGTTACCTGTACTGTTATTTTAGAGTCATAAGATCATGGTATTTTCACATATGAAGATGCATACACATATGCATCTTCATATGTAAAGAGTAGTCAGTGTTCTTTATGGACCAATATATTTCTTAGGTTGAAGGATTTTTCAATATAATTTTAAAAGCTTAAAATATTAACATCCACCGAAAGCAGTCAGAGATGCTGGGGAATGAGAAGGAAGATCCCTGCTGGCTGGATTTCTGCTAGACTTTCTTTCATTTTCTTTTATGGCAAGGTTATCAATTTATGGAAGAATTCTAGATAGTACAGATTGGCTAAAGTAAAAACAAAATACCTTCACCATCAAATCTTCAGTTCCTCAAATATTATCAGTTCCTCAAATATTCCTCATATATTATGCAAAATAATGCCTGGAATCACTTTTGTTACTATTTCCTCAGCAAGTATGTATGGCGTCCTGTATCTGGTCTTCTGCTGGACTCAGGCATAAACAAGGTGAACAAGATAGCTCCTGATGTCACTGGAGTTAACAATCATGTGGTAGCATAGGAAAGCAAATGGGCAATGGAATGCTATGTGCTTTGATGACAAACACAGTGGCAGACTACAGCAGGATCATCTGAGGGAGGGGAGAACAGTCTAAACTAAGCTTTAGAGCTTCTGTGAGCTCGACAATTGGTGTTAGGGGTGGGGATACAGTGGTCATGTGTATGAATCATTTCCTCATAGAATCAGCTTTAGCAAATCTTGTTCTGAAGTCTGTCTGTAAGCATCTAATCTGTCCTATTCAATCACTGGCTGACATATAGTTGTTTATAAAATCCTCCTACCTACACAGAATCCTCCACCATTTTATAACAACTGTTTCACTGTATTTCATGTGGTTTAATTTGTGGAGGGGAAGGGGGAAAACAATTCGTTTCAATAGGGATACAGGTGGACCCATAGAAAAATACGATGGACAATTCGTTATGTCCAAAACGAACTTTACAACATTGGTTTGTGAGTGGTGGGGGTATGGGAGAGGGGAGGACTGTGGGGGAGGAAAGGAAGAGGATGGGAAAAGGTGGGAATGGGAAACAAAGACGACGTTACAATACTTCATAAAAAATGTACTCATTATCTTGCACATGTAATCGTAACCCCTGTGTACATTGTTTTCTAAAAAAAATAAATGAACAAATAAATAAATTTAAAAACAAGAAAAAAAAATCCTCCTACCTACACAGAATCCAAATTTGACTCTCTTTCAGGGGCACCAATCACAATACAAACTTACCTCCATGCTCATCCAAGCACACATCCATAATTGTTATGTAAAACAGAAGTGAATTTAACATGTACAAAATTGTTCTGTCTTATGTACACAAGTTTTATTTTCTTGAAATAGATTTCAGACACCTAAGAAGCAAGAAACATGAATTTACAATCTCTAGCACAACAGTATACTATATTTTTTATAGAGACCAACAGAAAAATGCAAATTGCATAAAAATCCATGTACAGAGTGTGCTGTGACATTTTGTATGTCATTATGCTTTACTTTCTTTCTTCAAAATAATTCCACCCACCAGTTGATTTCATTTTAGGGTTCACTTACTAACATTTGATGGACACAGATCCAGGGATCAGTTAAAAAGTAAATCCATTTGCTAATTGATTTGTTTAATCAAAAATGCATTTTCAGTCACATATGAGGAAAAGCATTTGAACACATGACTTCAGTTGCTTGAGTAAGGTCATTTTTAAGATTGTGATTTTTTTTTTCTTTGTGGTACTTGAGATTGAACCCAGGGTCTCACACATGCTAGGCAAATGTGCTAACACTGAGCTATATACTCAGCCACCTGATTGTGATTTTTTTGTTTTTTCAGATCGGTCATGGGACTTGAACTCTGGTCCTGGGCACTGTCCCTGAGCTCTTCAGCTTAAGGCAAGCACTCTACCACTATGGGCTTTCCTGCCCAGGCTGGCTTTGAACCACGATCCTCAGATCTCAATCTCCTGAGTAGCTAGGATTACAGGCATAAGGCACCAGCGCCTGGCTAGGATTGTGATTTTTATAAATGATTTTATAAGTTAGCGTGGAATGAGAAACAAAGAACAGGGAGAGAGGGAAGAGTACAATGGAAAGGGTGACACTGATCAAGGGGCATTGTTCTCATAAATTGATATGTTGTATGTCTATTTAGAGATCATTAATTTTTTTTTAAGAAACAAAGAACTAATAGCCGTAGGTGAAGGAATGAAGGCAGGGCCCTGCAGAGAGAGCTGCACTAATAAAACTACGTTATGGAATAATGGCAGGAAGCTAAGATAAAGTGACTGATAGAATGGAAGTCACAACAGAGAAGAATTTAAGATTATATTATACACAATTAGGTGGCTTGCAATGACATAAAAAGGGAATTCAGAAAGCAGGGCTTAGTTTGAGATGATAATACATTTGGCTTTAGACATACCACTGTCAGTAAAGCATTTGGGTAAAATTTTGTAAATGAATAGAAAATAGAATATAGTAAAAGTTATAGTATCAGAGACAGAATTATTCTACTGTAAATTATATATCATCTTATAAAAGTACTTGGGAATTTGAGTCAAATTGGCTGGAATAAGACAACTGGTACAGGTATTAAAAGTTGGCTCCAAGAATGTAAATATCAATAATGATAAATGGCAATGTATGAGGTGCAGGGAGAGAGTTGTCTACAGGTGTGGTTGGTGCAAAGGCTAGTCTCATTTAGCCACATTATTAATGATCTACAAGAGGAACTTAGCAGATGATACATAAGAAGGATTAAAAGGAAATACCAATGGAAGGATGAGGATACATTTAAATTATATTTGGAAGGCAACTATATTCATAGTAATTATTAAAAATATTCAGTGACAAAGGGAAGATGATTAGAATGCCACAGGAACAAAGTGGTATCAGGTATAAATAGGCACCAAATTAAACTTATTCTACAGAAAATTAGAACTGAGATTAAGATATAACAAAGAGGTAATTTCTCCAAAATAGAGCAGTAATAGTCAATTTCTTGGTAAATATAAGGAAGATAGGAAAATTAAAATTCCTTAATCTTTGAGAATCTTAGCCCATGTACCACAGAAGACTAGTAATACTTGGTGAAGGATGTAAGATAATAATGATTTAAAAACATCTCTTCAGTAAAGCTAATTAGTAATTTTCATGTCTTTGAAAATTCATATTTTATGAAAGACAATATTTTTACACCATAACTGGGCAGCTCTGAAAATAAAATGCAAAATAAAATAATGAAACAAATTGGATTTTGAGAACCATGGATAGCATTTTAGGCAGCTGTTTGTATCCAATGTAAGATTGCTAAGTTAAGAGCTATTGTAAAGTATATTTTCTTCTCTGAATATGTTCAAGGGGACTTATTTCTAGAAGCGTGTTAAAGAAATCTGTTTCATTTAAAATTAATCTACGGCATAAACTAAATGGATAAACCTTTTTTCATCTTTGTTCGGTCTTTCCTTTCATGCATATCCTTTTCTGATTATAAAGACAAGTTTATGGTAAAAAATGATAAAGCAAAAAGCACAAGTAAGTAATTTAAATTATTCATGATATTATCATTTAGAACCACCCAGAGTTAACCTTTTAGTATTTATTCATGCAATATATTTTCTGTGTCCAGAGAAACAAAATAAAATTGGGAACACATTTCAAGTATTGTTTTGTAAGCTTCTTTTTAATTTAGTAGTAAATGATAAAAAAAAATTCTAAACTATTGAACTGTCTCATGTAATATAATATTAAGAGCTAGATAGTGTTCTGTTATATGCATGTGCCATATTTTATTTAATAGCATTTTATTTTGCATATGAATTCCTTATAATTTTAAGTTGCAATAAATAACAATGATGACCATCTCTTCACATAAACCTTTGTTCACGTGATCTAGTATAACCTAAAAGGTACAATGTGATTTCAAGGAGAAGAACTGTTGGATCAGAGTGTTACTGCTTTTATGCCTGTTCACCTCCTTCCTCGAGTAGATGTTTACACAGAGATAACACATTAATAGTATCTTGTATATGCTTAGTATCCATCTTCTTTCCAGGGTATTTTCTTTTTTTTTTATTGAATATTTTTTATTGTGAAAATACTGTCTTTTCCAGGGTATTTTCTAATTTTGTTCTAACAAAATTGACATGAAATATATGGCTAATCCTTTAAAGCTTAGTTAAGGTTGTCATGAGAAAGAACAATTATTAAATGAAAGACATCTATTAATATAGCAAAACAACCATACATCCAAATAAGAGACATGTAGTCACAAGGTAACAAATTTAAAAAGAGACCTCCAGGAATGTCAAATCATGTTAGGAAAATGAAAGCTAGCCCAGAAAGTGGACTGATGGGTCAAATCATCAGCACATATTTGGCATGGTCAAGGTAACATAGGAAAATGTAATTCAAGCTGTTAAGCAGAAATCAGATGATAGATATACGGGGAACTACACAGAAAGAATTTAGGACCTGGAGCATCTAAGTTTGAGTCCCTATTTGGCTCCTTACTTGTTAAGTGACCTTACATTTTTGACAAGCCTAATCTTCTTTGTTGTAAAGCTGGCATACTAATACTGATAAAAAAAAACCCTTTAATTAATCAGCAAGTAGCTAGAAATGGAGAAGTTCAAGTATTAGAGTGTCAGACTTGAGCAAAAAGCTAACGGAGAACAACCAGGTGCTAAGTTTACACCCCAGTATCAGCACATAAACACAACAATGTTAACTCATATCTTCCAGGAACTACTTCTCAAACTATTGGAAATGAAGCATGAGAGAAAAAAAATACTATCCAATATAACACTGCAACATATTAGGACAAGAATTAGCAAGCTATTCAATAAGAGGCCAGATCATCAGTTTTAGTATTGCTCTATTCTCATCTCTTCTGCTTTTGTGTTCTCTGTCAGGCTGTGCTTTTCTGAGGTAGTCTTCTTATTTTTTATCATGTCATGCTCTTCTTTGCTTTCTAGAGCTGGTATTATCAAGAATGTGTCCTTATTTTTTTTCAATGAATTCCATAGGATTCTGACAATATGGAAAGAGTTGTAAGCATTTTTGGAGAATATTTCTGAGTTTGAGGCTCAGTATACTAACAGGTCTTCCCTGGTATACACTGTGTCCTCTTCTTCATAGTCTTCAAATATTTAAAAAAGTATCTCTGTAAGTCGTTCCTTCTGCTCACCAGTGACAATGACTTCACATGGATTGAAACAAGATCCCTGCTTCTCAGATTGGTTAAATTTATATGAAGGCTAATTTATTATAGGCACAAGGTTAGAAATTGAAATGTAATTTATAGTCTTATGGCTGTTGCTGACCATTGCTTTAATCAGGTAATCACATTCTCTTTAGGCCAGATTCCTTAAGTGTATATTAAGGGGTTTGGTTTAGGTTGATGGTTTTCAAACCAAGATCTCATACAACATAGATCTTTTATCGGTGTGACTGGAATTTTGGACACTAAAATTGAGTAATGTTCTTGTTTTTCCAAACCCTGAAAGTCAGACAAGAGAGACACTGAGAGAATGAGAAATAGATTTACCTCCTCAATTTTAAGACTTTACCTATAAATTACTTTTAAATTTTTTTCTTATTTTATGCTTAGTCAGATTAGCAAATGAAAAGCACATATGAATAAGTAATAAATTATTCTTACCTGAAATATTTGAAAACAGCAGATTATTCCAATTTTCAGGCCATGTGTGTTCATGGTAGTGATTTTATATCATACCATATAGTCATATTTTTGGATAGAACTGTTCTCAGCTCACTTGGTATTAAAAATATATCAATATTTATGGTATTCTGAAAAGAATATCATGAGTTCCAGGTGTCTCCCATGTGAGTAAGTCTGAGAGCCACTGTTCATGTGTTTGTGGTTGTGACTTCATATTATATAAAACAATATAGCTATATTTTCTTCTGGCAACATTGTTATCAATTTATGTAAAATAGAATAGATCAGCATTTCATAGTATGTTACAAATAAAACCATGTACTTCCAGGTGTTTTCCATCTGGACAAACTTGAGGATGATAACATGTTTCACAATGGCTCTCCAATTTCTTTCATGAAATTCATCAAAAAACTAAAAAGTATCTCCTTAAGTCATTCCTTCTGCTCACCAGTGACAATGACTTCAATGGATTGAGAGCCAATTGTCTCTCCTAGGTTCATAAGCTGCCACAATGTTTTCAGGTTGAGGTTCTGTAACAAGATCTCCATGCCACACAGATGCCTCTGGAACCTGTGAGCCACATTGAGCAGTGACTGCTTTTCCAGCTTTGGTATGCTGTGAAAAGGTGAAGAATGAAGGACAGGAATACACAGTGACTTTTCCTTCCACAGGGCAGGCCAGCAGAGGTGTGCAGGTGATCCTTCTCCCCAATGAGCACTGTTGACCAGTAAGGGCTCAGAGAACCACCATTTGAGAGAGATAAGTTGAGATGATATGGATGAAAAGAGGAAAGGAAAACATGAATTAAAAAGGTAATCTCTTGGTTTCAAAAGTATTGCTCCCATTTGTTCATTTTCAAAAATGCGACTTCAATGTGGTTGTGTCATTTCTGTTGTTGATAAAAATCTTAGAAAAGAACAAGTGAGCCAGGCGCCAATGGCTCATGCCTTAATCCTAGCTACTCAGGAAGCTGAGATCTGAAGATCGTGCTTCAAAGCCAGCCCAGAAAGGAAAGTCTGTGAGACTTTTATCTCCAATTAACCATCAGAAAACCAGAAGTGGTGCTGTGGCTCAAGTGGTAGAGCACTGGCCTTGAGTTGAATTGCTCAGGGACAGCATCCAGGCCCAGAATTCAAGCCCCACAACCAACCAAAAAAAAAAAAAGAACAAGTAAATAATTTAGATAAGCCAGTGATTTGGGGGACAACTCACTCCATCTTAAGTGAGAGGTAACTTCTTAGTTGTGCTATAAGAAAGAAGCTAAAGTTTGAACTTAAGCAGAACATGACATTTCCCCAAGAAAACAATCATAGGAAACAGATATCCTCAAATCTCCACCACCACTCTAAAAATAGGTAGCAGCTGTGACTACCCAGGTAAGGTGACCAAATGTCAGAAGTGTCCTTACTTTCAAGGAATTTGGGGGTTGTATGTTCGGTTTGAGCTTCTAGGATTAGTACTTATGTGGTATTGTGACAACACTTGTAGTCATACTGTGTCAGCGCAGTATTTTATAAACTTTTGTGCACTCATAATTTTACATGTTGTGCTATTCATTTAATAACATTTCATTTACACTTTAAGATGCAGACCATATTTTATCAAATCCACTATATTATGCAGTGGAAGATATGTATTTAATCTTCTAATTTCGAGAAAGAAAAGATTGCCAACTAAATGATGACACGATGTCTTCTTATCTTGGAAGTTTTAGTTTTCACTCCTGTGAAGCACTTGTTTGAGTTGGATAAGTTTCTCAACTATTTCATACTCAGTGTAAGAAAGGAATCTTTATGGCTCTGTGTCCATAGCTAATGAATAGTCACACTGGGTCATAGAGCAATAAATTTACCTTGTCTTGTAGGAGGCATGTCCAGCATAAAATTTCTGAGTTTTCAGTCCAGGAATGCGTAGGCATGGGTTTAGAGAGGAGAGGAATGGGACCGGGCAGCCACATTGACTGGGCTGGAGAGGAAGGTTGGCCAGGGTAGTTGCTGAGTGCATACCTTATAGAGGCTTGGCACTGCTCCATGGGACAGGAGGACAGCCAGAAGCAGGAGAAGCCAAAAACAAAAACAAAACAAAAAACCATTGTGGGTTGTGTCTTGATTCCAGAGATACCAAATATGAAAGAAGGGGCAAGTTAGACTTAATAAAATCATTTCTCATAAAGAAAACCAGTAGACTAATGTAGCTTGCCAGGAATATAAATAAAAGAAAATAGAATAAAATAGATGACATGGTTAAATTCTAGCTATGACCGTGGATGACACTTTACCTGAGTCATATTTAAAAAGGGAAATTTGTCAAGTTAGTTGGATGTTAAATCACATTAGCATCAAATGGAAACTTTCTCCTTTATTGAATTGGAAGGATTGAGTGTTAATTATTTTTAATGACACGTCTGGGAACCATCAGAACCATGTTGGTTTGTACCACCAGTACCTGTCCCTAATCTGTGTGTGTGTGTGTGTGTGTGTGTGTGTGTGGTGTTTATGTGTGCGTGCTGGACAAGCACTCTGCCACTGAGCTACGTCCCGTTGCCCCTTACTATTTTTTATCTGCAGCAAGAGGGATAATAAATGGGTCAGGCCAAGGCCCCCCAAAAGTGGTATAGGTAAGTTATAAGCAGGGATAACTGGATAAATAGGGGTAAATTATAATTGGACAAATGAATCCTTAGATAAAATCAAAATTTTTAGAAAAATCAGTCAATCTGACTATTCTGAGGCACTATTTTGTTATTTTCCTAATAAATTACCACACATTTGACAGTTGAAGACAATGCCTTCTTATTAGCTTTGTTCTGTAAGTAAGAAGTGCCACCAGTCTTGGCAGGCAGGGGTGTGGGTGAAGGGTCTTTCTTTCTTTCTTTCTTTCTTTCTTTCTTTCTTTCTTTCTTTCTTTCTTTCTTTCTTTCTTTCTTTCTTTCTTTCTTTCTTTCTTTCTTTCCAGTCATGGGGCCTAAACTCTGGGCCTGGGCACTGTCCCTCAGCTCTTCAGCTCAAGGCTAGCACTCTACCACTTGAGCCATAGTGCCACTTCTGGCTTGTTCTGCTTATATTGTGCTGAGGAATTGAACCCAGGGCCCATGCATGCAAGGCAAAACACTCTACCACTGAGCCACCTTCTCAGCCTGGGGTCTTTCTTAAGGTGGGAGCCATGCTGAGCTCTTCTCTGTGCTATCTGGAGTGCTATCTGTCTCCAAGCCCATTGAAGTTGTTGATATTTTCAGGTCTTTGGGATGGTGGGGCTGGACTCTCCATGTTCTTTTTTGGTTATTTGGTCAGGGTTGTGCCAAGAGGCCTCTCTTTGCTCTTAACCTTTGCACATGGCCCAACTTATCTTCAAAGCTGACAATGACATATTAAATCCTGAAGTTTTGAATGTCTCTAATTTTTTTCCTTCTGCTACTAGTTAGAGGGGATCTGGTGATTATATCAGATTCTACCTCTGCAAAGCCTTCTACAATAGACATAGATTAGTGTTTGATTGATAACTTGTGAAGGGAATCGTGGTGGGCCAACTGTATCTTCTGCCAACCATGATTGTCCTCCAGGATCAAGCTTGACTGTTCAGAAGTGAAATGGAGACCCTTGGGAAGTTCCAGCAGTGACTCTGGACAGAATTAAAGTGGACCTTAAACCAAAGTCTGTCTTCTAGTGGATAATATTACAGCAAGGCTCCAGAGCAAATCACCAATCAAAACAAATACAGAGGGCTAACTTTCTATTTATTTTTATGCAAACACAAGCTACTTCATAGCAATCCATAAGTGAATTTCACTTCTAAATAACAATCTGACATAAGTATAAAATGTCTTAACTTCTAAATACTGAGGTACCTCCAAAACGCTAATAGCGGTTTTATTTTATTTACGTAGGTTTGTTGTTAGATCTTAAACTGAAGACAATTGTCATAATCAAGTTAATTCTCTCATTCTTTTCAAACTAATCTGTGGGCTGGAAACAGTGATGTTTATATATGTGAGCTACATACACATGTATGTGCTTTTATCTGATCGTGTTTCAAAGCTAGAATAATCAACAGCTGACTCCTACTTTATTATTTGGAATTCAATCATTGTAGGAATGCAGATAAGTTCAAAGATACAACAGGGTTCTGCAGCCAAAATACACTAACTTCATCCTACTGAAAGGAGACAGTTATGTCCCACTGAGATGATGGAGTTCAGGCTACAACAAAAGTTCAGGCAGGCGGGCTGATGCACCTCCCTGCTCGGCAGTGAATAGCTTCTATCTGACACTCCCTGGAGCTGGGAATTTACCACAAACACCGCCTTGGGGAACCGAGTTAGCAGCTGAGAAAGTGCAGAAACAAGCTGCTTCTCAGCGACGCCCAGATACCATCAGAATGCAAGAAAATAATTAAAATCCTAATTAAGTAGTTTCTCATCTGGCTCATTTGAAGATGTTCCAAAATGGTCAGATTTAAGGCACAGCAAACAGCTGAAGTGTTAAATTTGCTAGTTAGTTACCACCTTTGTGAGGGGTAGGTTTACATAAGGAATGGGAGGTAGAAAATTAAGGGAATACCTGCGTAAATCAAAGACAGAACAGTTTCACTTATGGTACTTTCACCTCTTGAGGAAATGCTTATTTTCTCTCTTTTGCTTACTTTTCTGCACACACACACACTTATTCTCCTTTGTTCTAGCATGGTATTGGGCAAGGAATAATGTTTTATTTCATATACGCTATGGAGACTATGGCAGAAAAGTTGAAAAAAATCCGAAGAATAAAATGAGATTGTAAATCATAGGTATTTTCTAATCTTTTTTTGGCATTTTTGACATAAACAATGTATGTTTTATATTTTCATATTAGCTTTATGCTAAATAGTTTCAATGCAAAACATAAAATCTACTAATTCTTGTGAATGAAATTTCATTGTGACTGTAGAGAAGATTGTTTTCTTCTGGGTAAGGTGTTTTAGGAACACTTGCCTTCTCTGCCTACGTAGATCCAGTCATTTCTCAGGAGACATCTATTAAACTAATACCACAAAATGCACCAACAAGTCTAAGCATATTAACCATAACCTTTAAGCTCTGGAGGTGTGTATGCACATGCATGTATACCTAATATACAGATTACATCATGGTGGCTTGTTCAGGTTATTATTTTGAAGTTGCCATTTAGTGGTGGCATGCTTATACCACTATTTAAATTTAAAGCATTATCAGTGTCATGTCTATTGTGAGCTCCTGCCAAGTCTTTAAACAGTTACATGTATCTCCCATGATTACCCACCCCTTTCAGACTTCAGGCTCACCCTTTTGCTGGCTTTGCTGCTGCTAAACTTTGTCTCTGGCACTTAACATTTCAAAACTTCCTCTCTTCCCACTCATGCCGTCTTCCCTATTTTGGTTGGATACAAGTGTAGTGTGGACTTAGGAACTTTATGTCTAGTTTGAATTCTAGATTACAAGCCATGCCTGGTTTCTCAACTGGATTACGGGGATGATACTAGCATGTCCCTTTAAGGTTCCTGTGAAGACTGAATGAAGCATACACTGTGTGCTTTATCACCATTCCTTAATATCCCATTATATTTGTGTTTCTAGAACCCTGGTCAGTAGTAAACAGAACTGCCCCTATACCCATGGACTTGTGTCCTTTCTATCCAGGCATCAACTTAAACTGAGGTGGTTCCCCACCACCCCCCAAGGAAAATTCAACTTGAATGAAGGTGGCTCTTTCTTCTAAGACTAGTTTGTCCCAGTTCTAGAAGAAAGGATCCAGGTTCTCAATCACTTCCAACTTAATTCTTCTGCACTAGAAGCAGCAACTCCTTGTTTGAAGCTTCTACCATTATCTGCTGTCATTTATCTCCCTTCTGTTCATGTGTCCACATTTACTGATAATGTGATCCACTCTCCTATGAGTCATCATTTGGCTTAATTTTAGTATCCATACAAAAGACCCACCCAATAGCTCAGTTTCCCAGTAACTGATTTCCATTTTCTCATCACCATCTTTTTAACACCTTAGAACTTATTCACACAGATCTGCTTTATCTCAAAATTATATACTTAGATAGCAAGTTCTCTAATTCCAATAATGGTCAGTGAGAGATGACTATTATGTCTACTCACAGAAATAATATATTTTATTTAATAGAAATAGCATACTTTACTTGAGCAAACTAAAATAATTGAACATACGGGTCATTTGAACTACTTCATTAAAGTATGTTCCTAAAACTTGGCTCCTACATCAAATTGTGTATACTTAAAAATGTTTTCAGTTAAACGTTGTACAAAGAAAACAATGCAACCGGTTATTTAAAAATTCCAATTCAGTAATATATAGATGCAAATGTTATTTTGTCTAGTCATCCTTTCCATACTAAATATTGCCAGAGTGATAATTTGCAAAAGTAATATTTTCCTTAGACTCATTCCTAGGTAGCCTGTAGGTTTACCTTAGGATATGTATCTTAGAAGACTGTTGACATATGCTGCTACATTATTCTCAAGGAAATTTGCATCCTTTTTCTGATCTTCTGTGAGAGTCTTATTTTCTCCACATCAAGTCCAATACCACAAAACCTTTGTCAATTTGGTAAGTGAAAATTGTAACTTCTTCCTCCTTCATTTGTGCTTTTGGATTCATAGTGATGTTAACTGTCTTAAAAATGATTTTTGTTTTTTACTTTATTTAGAGTAACACATATGTCCATATACCTGTTTTCTTGTTCTGTTAAAGCATGCTTCAGAGACTAGGAATCTCTCCTGCTGCATTTTTCTGGCTCATTCTTCTTCCTTTTCTTCTACTTTAAGGGCCCATATGGTTATACCAGGTCCACCTTGATCATCCAAGGTAATTTTCTTGTTCTAAGGTCAGCTGATTAAGGTTGCTAACCTTAATTCTATCTGCAACCTTGATTTCTTCATGGGAATACATTATGAGTATCAAAATCCTATCATCCCTTCTTTTTCTTTGCTTCTCCTGTGGAATATGATGTTTAAGACATATATAATGTGAATTGGACAAATTGCCTTGGTTTAGACCAATGTTCAGAAAAAGTAGCATAAATAAAACTCTATTGAAGACTCATTTATATAATTTCCATTCAAGTACCTGATTAACATGTACACTGAGCTTCCATTCCAACATACTTGTGCTTGAATGCTTATTCTAGGTTTTGATGAGAAGATTGCTAACATGTATTTCCCTGAAACGAACAATGGACTTTTCATATACTCCCATTTCCCTTTATTTTGTTATTTTCTACACGTACATTATTGTTGCTATTGTTATTATTATTATTGCCAGTACCAGAGCTTGAATTCAAGGCCTATGTGCTTTCTCAGATTGCCTGCTAGGCCCTATCACTTAAGCCACACATGCACCTCTGGATTTTACTAGTTAATTGGAGGTGGAATGTCACAAGTTTTCTTCTCCTGTTGGCTTAGCCTCTTGATACTGTAGGTCTCAGCCTCCTGAGTAGCTAGGATTCCAGGCATGAACCATTGGTACCTGGCATCATATTTTTTTAATAACACCTTTTATTTCCTCTGTAAACTTCCTGTTAAAGTGGAAAGCACAACTCCAGCAACTGAAATGAGGATCAAGCTACAGAATATCTGTTTCAATAATAAGACTCTTGTATAGATAGGGCTATTATGAATGCAAAACTAATTGCTTATGGGCATCTCTATCTTTAAATCAAATAATTGCTCTCTTTTCATTTTATTGTAGTAACATAAATATAACATGAAAGTTTCCACTTTACTCACTTATGGGTGTGAAATTCAGTGTTATCATTTCAATTCACACTGTTATACAACTATAACTACTATCTGGTTTCCAGATTTTCTCTTCATCCTATCATCAAATAATATCGCCTACACTGGCACACTTTGGGGCTCATGATTCAAAGACAGCCTAGGCAGAAAATCTGTGAGACTTTTATCCCAAGAATCAAACAAAAAAATGGGAATGGAGGAGTGACTCATGTGGTAAGATACCAGCTTTGAGGGTCAGGCCCTAGATCAAGCTCCAGGACTGGCAAACAAACAAACAAACAAATATAAAGAGCTCGTGGACTTTCCTGCCTGGGCTGGCTTTGAACTGTGATCATCAGATCTCAACTTCTTGAGTAGCTAGGATTACAGATGTGAGTCACCAACGCCAGACATTTTATGTTTTACAAAGCACATTTTTTTCTGCCCTTGGTGATTTTTTGGATTAATATTGTTGAATAGGAACATAATATATAGAAATATAATATATAGACAAATATTTATTAAACAATCTTTTTTCTATATGAAAAAATAGGATATAGAATCTATAAGACTTTTAGATTTATTTTAACATTAATGGCCATGATACATTTGTTTAAAAGAAATTTGGAAGTAAATTCACAGCACATTTCCCTGGCTGTCACCCATAATATAAATGACAGAAACCTCCAATAATTTCATTTGTTAAAGAGCAAACTTCAATAAAACTCTGCTCTCTTTACATGACATTTAATGAGGTTAAATTACAAAATTGCTATAAGAATCTCATTAAGTCAGTGTTCCCCACATGCAGGCCTCATGGCTTTCTCCAAAAAGATCTTTGTCAAATGATAAGAAATTCTAATTACACATTATTACTATAATATGGTTCCACAATTACTAGTGTAAAACTAACGGGTAGTAGAATGATTGTGTTAATTACAAGCAATTGGCATTAGAAAATTATTTCCTACTTAGCAATTTCCAAATTAAGTAATAAGCTCTTCTCTTAAGTAATAAGCTCTTCTCTTTCCTAGTGATACTTGGCTGTAAATGCTTTTTCTGTGCAGATGCACATGTATGCATATTCTCAGTCTAGTGAATCTGAATCTTTGTATTGTTTGCAGTTTGAGGGCTGAATTTCTCTTTATGTGTTTACTCTTTTAGAGTCATTTATTATTTTGACACTTTTTGAACATAGATTGAACTTGGGTTTTAGTTTAAGGAAAGTTTAACAAGATCAATTTCTTTCATGTGTTTCTAGAATAGATTTGAACATTTAAAACTTTGAAATAGTATTTCTTCATAACTTTGCTGTTATAAAAACTTTTTTCCTCAAGATTCTATTTACAAAAATGCTATTTTTTTACCTTTGCCCTTAAATGCTATAGTTAATTTTGCATACTTTTCATTAACTTGCCTAGGCTCAATTTACTTTTTCAAACAATTGTTGAATGGTCTCATGGTGATCATTGTAACCAATTTCAAATCGGGTATAATATAAAAAAGTGTAAGCATTACTATCTGTTACAATTCTGCCAACACATGAAAATATAAATTATTAACACCTTTTACAAAGAATCTATATTATAAATTTTAGTATGTTAAATATAAGGGAGTATAATTTCCATTTCTTGTTACTACCAGTATTTCTACATTGAACAACCATTATATTTGATTCAATAATCTGCCAAGTTTACTAAAGTAAAAAAATAATTTGAATGGGATTAAGAAAGGAGAATTAGCTTTATTCCCAAGCAGATGGGGTTTGACCCAATGTACTATTGGGGTTATTAACTTCAGTTTTGTAAACTGAGTTCTACTATCTGTTACTCTGGAGTAATAGTCACATTTAATCTGTTTTTAATTTGAGTACATGTTAGCTTTATTTTACTTCTTGATGGTTCTTGAAACAAGATATTAGTTTATTCATTTTGAGTCTAAAATGCTGTGATTAAGAAATGAAAGTGAGAGATTGCTTTTCTAATAATATTTGGGCTTTCTTAATATCAAAAATTACTTTGGGAATGATAGTAGTACTGTGCTCGAAACACTTAAAATGAAATGTAGCAGAAGAAGAAAGGTAGTTTACTTGCAACAGAAATGTTCCAACTTGTTTATCTGTCTAAATACAGGCTGATATCTTCCCATGACACACAGTGTACGAACCAAAGGTCCACAGATATTTGGAATAGGTAAAGTTGATAAAAAGCTTTTTCTTTACCAACCATGTTCTTCTTGAATACTGTTTTTCAATACCATATTTTCTATGATCAATTTGAAGTTATCTCCCTGTAAAAATATTTGAGTCCAAACATGTAATAATAAACTTAATCCAAAATGAACAAACTGAATGGAAATGTTAAAAAAAAACTTTCCAATAAATAATGATGATGGTATCTTATTTAAAGGCAATACAAGGAGACCAGAAATATAAATTATTTGTAACTATTCATGTTGAAGTATAAGGAAAACAATTAAAAGAGTTAGTTTGGGAATAATATGTGATTTCTATTTCATTATCAGCAATAAATCAAAGTAAGGGCTGATATTCTCCCTCCTACATTTGTTGTCTGACCTTTTGTTGTACTATGATTAACATTTGTGGACGTTTTCAAATCTTTCCCTAATTTTCAACCGGTTAGTGGGAAAAATGTTTATTGTTCATACTCTAGAATTGTAAATGTTTTTTTAATCCTGCCTCATTCTCACTTCACATTTGAGGAGACAATATCAAATCTCTTTTGACAAACAAATCATAGGACTCTGCTTTCTTTTTAAATTTAACACTGTTGAGAAGAATTGGACTTAAAACTTTTCAAGGAGACCTCAGGTTGTAGTGGATTATTAATAAATCAAATTCTTTTACGAGTTTGGGTTACATGGTGTTAAAAAGTGTATTTACTTTGTTTTTATTTAATTTGGTTTTTATTCTTAAGAAGTTGTACATAGAGGTTTCAATCCAAGCATAAGTATTTAGTTGATGTCTACAATACAACGTATGTGTATCTTGAAGAAATTGTTTGAGTCCATTGAACAACAAAAAGGTGAAGAAACATTGGCTGTTTCTAAAAACAGTGGACAAGCTTTATTTCATGAGGTAGCAGGAGATGGAATCTTATAGAATGAAAGTAAAACTCATTTTATATCCATCCTAAGTAATGTTTGAAGCATAAAGAGGCTTCCTCTCTTCTTAAATGCCTCCTCAGAGTGTGAGGACAGGATATAAATGGGGGTCTTGGTGGGCGAGATGATGGATGAGAGTCTCCTCTGGTTGCCAGAGGATCTGTGACCAGCACAAAAACTGCTTGGTCTGGGTTAATTAATTGCAGGAACAGTTTATTCAGATGCAGGGCAAGCACCTTGGCTAAAATCTCAGCATCTGTGTTGATTAAAGATCTGGGGCTGAAGGAAGTACATAGTTGGGGGTCTTAGATAGGTTTGGAAGCCATATGGGCCTCTTTTAATGAGGGAGGGCTTCTGTGATCCAAGTCTCCAAGCTGCATTATTCTAGTCAGCAGTACTGGAGAGTCTCTGGCCCAGTACCACGTCACTCCGCAGTAATGTAAAGGTACTATAATTTTTCCTCGTTATTTGTATCATATTCCATCTCACCATTGTTTTTCATTCCTACGGACCTGGTGATAAGAGAACAGAGCGCAAAATCCTGCTGTCCTTAAGTTAAATCAAGGGCAGATACTGAACAAAAAGTGTCTGTAGTGATATGTTCATAGGCAGTTGTGATACTTTTAAGATGTGAGGTGTTGGATATCTATTTTCTGAAATTTTATCTTTGGGATATTTTGTGTGTGATCAGCTTTACTTGGCTTTGACGTAGTGTTTCGGTGTCTATGAAAGTAGATTCACGGGTTAAAATGAAAAGGAGATAGTGATAACAATGGAAAGATAGATGTTCTACCAATAAAGATAAGCTTCTTTAGGCTTCACAATCCCTTGGGACAATCTCCATCATCATCATCATCATCATCATCATCATCATCATCATCATCATCATCATCATCATCATCATCAGATCAATTGCTTATAAAACTGTGAGGTTCATCCAAGGATTTTTCAAAATTATAAAGCCACGGTTCACAAGAGCCTTTAGTCAGTTGTAGGTTTCCATGCTACTTAGAGAAACAAAAGCTGAGGTGGTGTTTCTCCTCCAGGCTTCATTCTATTTAAGTTTGAGTTTCATGAACATTAAGTCAACTACTGGTGTATAGTCTATGCAATCACTTCCTTACCTTGTTATTTAAAAATTTTTTTTGAACTCCTAGGGTTTGAATTTAGGACTTCCACTTGTTAGTCTGTTCTTCTACCACTGAACTTTACCTTCAGCTTAACATGTATAAAATATATAATAAATACATGTGGCATGTGATGTTTTTACGATATTGAGATTTTGAACTGAGGGCTTTATACTTGCAATCATTTTACCATATGAGCTATACTTTGATTTCTTTCTGCTTTTTCTTTAATTTTTCAGGTAAGGTCATACATTTTCCCCTGCTTGGGCCTGCCTCAGACTTCAATCTTCTTACCTTTCATCTCCTTAGTTGGAAATACATGTAAGTACCACCATGCCAAGCTTGTTGGATGAGATTGGATCTCCCTAACCTTTTACTTGGGCTTGTCTTGAACTGCAATTTTGCTGATCTCTGTCTCCCAAGCAACTGGGATTATAGGTAGATTTAAAAATAAATAATTAATAATACAATTCATTTCTCTATTATCTTAAGAATTAGTACAGCATTGAGTTGGGAAGGTGGCTCAGTGGTAGAGCGCTTGCCTTGCATGCATGAGGCCCTGGGTTTGATTCCTCAGCACCACATACGCAAAAAGAAAAAGCCGGAAGTGGCGCGGTGGCTCAAGTGGTAGAGTGCTAGCCTTGAGCTGAAGAGCTGAGGGACAGCTCCCAGGCCTAGAGTTCAGGCCCCACGACTGAACCCAAAAATAAAAAATAAATAAAAAGAATTAGTACAGCATCAATTTGTCTGAAGTGCTCTTTCAAATTGCAATCTCTTGTAATCCTCTTCAGAGATAACCACATTTCACATTTATGTGATACTTTTCCTTCCCTGTATATACATAGATATATTATATTATATATTACATTTTACATTATAGTGTTTTCTTCTGCAGCTTAACTATTGTGCTACAGAAATTCATTGGTGTGAATTTGCATAGTTGTGGATCCTTGTTTGCATTGAATGAATATACCACCACTTTATCATTATACTCTACAGATGAAAAGATACCGGTTTAAATTGATATGGGCATGTCTTTTGGTACAAATGGTTAAGAATTTCTCTACATGGAGACAGAAGAGTGAAATTACTGCACTGTAGGGTATACCAGATCCAAAATTTATAAGTTATGTCTAATTATTTAAACAAAGTTTAAACAAAGTAAGTTTCACTCACTAGCAATATATGAGAGTTCCTGACGTTGCAAGTCTTTGCCAACACTGGCTGTGATATATAGGTATATAAATATGTATGCATGTATATATACATATACATAAAATCAAAGTCAACTGGTTATGATGATATGCTATATTATTTATTTATTTATTAGTACTATTGAGGCTTGAACTCAGAAGCTCTGACAAGAGAGAAAGGGGTGAAGTCATCTAATTTTTTTCCTGTGTTGCTTTCTAGGAGTTCTATGTTTCTACATCTTACATTCTGTTTGCATTCATTTTTGTGAAAGGCATAAGATAGGCATTGAAGTTCACTTACTTTTTCATATTATATATGTCAAGATGTTTCAGCACTCTTTGTTGAAAAGAGTTTTCCTCCATTGTATTGCCTTTGCCTTTCTGTCAGTTATGTGGATCAATTTCTGGGATCTGTATTTTTCCCTTTGCCCATTTGTTCACCAACGTCGTAGTGTAGACCTATAATGACCGTAGGGTTTGTGTGTTTATTTCTCTGAACTATTTTTTTGTCTTCTCTTTTTTGTGACACACTTGCTAAGCGAGTGTTTTGCCACTGAGCTACACCCCAGATCTATAATTACCATAGGTAGTGTCAGGTCTCTCACCTCAGTTGTTTTCTTTAGTACAGTGTTGGGCATTCTGTGTCTACTTTATCATATGAACTCTAGATCCAATTTTTTTTCTTTTTACTGGGGGAGGGGTCCAGTCGTGGGGCCTGAACTCTGGGCCTGGGCACTGTCCCTCAGCTCTTCAGCTCAAGGCTAGCACTCTACCACTTGAGCCACAGCGCCACTTCCGGCTTTTTTCTTTTTGCTTATATGGTGCTGAGGAATAGAACCCAGGGCCTCAGGCATGCAAGGCAAGCGCTCTACCTCTGAGCCACCTTCCCAGCCCTCTAGACCCAATTTTTATTGACATCTACAAAGTAGCTTATGGGGATTGTAACTGAGAGTCACTATGCTTGTTAAAGTTGAGCATTTTTTCATGTGTTTATTGCCATTTGTACTTGCCTTTGTTGCATAGTGTTCAAAATTTTTTGCTATTTTAAAATATGTTAGCACATTATTTATCTTTTCTACCTTGTAGTCATTGGTTGGTAGCAGGTTCTCTAAAGAAGCAGAACCAGTGGAATATACATGATCCAGATATATTCATAGATAGATACATCTGTAGCTACAGATAAAGAGATTACATATATATATAATATATATATATTATATATATATATATTTGTTATGATATAATCATGAAGTCTGAGAGGCCCTGGTATCTGTGATCTGAAAACTAAAGGCCCAAAGACAGTCAATAAGGTAATTCCAGTTCGAACCTCAGGGCTCAAGAACCATGGCAGAAGATAGATAGAACCATGGGCATTAATATTTCATGGCAGAGAAGATAGGTTTCCTAACTCTCACTATTTTGTTTCCTCACTATTTTGTTCTATAAGCCCTCAGTGTGCTTGGTTGGCGAGGAGGATCTTCTGTACTCAGCCTATGCATTCAGAAATACCCATCACTTTCATAGACACTCAGACGAATGTGTTATCCCAGTAAAGTTGACCCATACAATGAGTGATGTCATTTGTAATATTTTTCCTAGTGAAACTTAGGTTTATTTTGGGTCTTCTATTCTATTGGATTATATATTTTCTCAGTTAAGTACTATTCTGTTTTGTTTGTTTCGTTCTGTTTTTAACTTTTGCTCTTAGTATAAATTGAAGTCACATATGATGCATGGCCTTCCCCCCACACCTCCCCAGGATTGCTTTTGCTATCCTTTGTGTCCTTTATTCCTTTTATTTCCTAGTGAACTTATTTTGCTAGTTGTGTGAGGAATGTCATTAGAATTTTGATAAGGCTTTCATTGAATTTGTAGAACACTTTTAGTGGTATGGCCATCTTATCAATATCTATTCTGTCAATTTCACAAACAGGGGGCATGTTCCATCTTCCAGTATCTTCTATAATTCTTTTGGCTAGTACTATAAACTATAACATTTTCATTATAGAGATATTTAACATTTTGGTTTTGTTTAAGTATCTCACTATTTTAGTTTATTTTTTGAGATTATTGTGAATCATCTTGCTTTCCTGACCATTTTTTTTTTTTGTCAGTTGTGGGGCCTGAACTCTGGGCCTGGGCATTGTCCCTCAGCTCTTCAGCTCAAGGCTAATGCTCTACCATTTGAGCCACAGTACCACTTCCAGTTTTCTCAGTGGTTTATTAAAGATAAGAGTCTCTGGGACTTTTCCTGCCTGGGCTGGCTTTGAACCGCAGTCCTCAGATATAGCCTCCTGAGTAGCTAGAATTACAGGCGTGAGCCACTGGCACCCAGCTTTCCTGACATTTTTTTTTTAATCAAGAAGTTAATTGTTGATATCTAGAAAAGCTATTGGTTTTTCTATGTTGGTTTTAAATCCTGCTACTTTGCTGGATGTTTTAACAGAAAATGTTTTATTTGCTTGAAAATCTAAGTTTTCCTTGTCAAGGAGGACTTGGTGTTGATAATTTCATGGTAATTACTTGAGTACTTGATAAAGAATTTCTGTGTTAAGAATACATTTTCTTTAAAAAAGTAAGTAAAAAAATAGAGCATCAGTAATCTTCAATGCTTCCATGAGAGGTGGAAAATTATCTACAGACTTCTAGAGATAAACTTTCATCCCAGACAAACAGGTGGAGTGACCTACGCTGAGAATAGCGGTGTTCAGGTCACAAGTCACATTTTATTGGTATCCTTCTCCTTTTCCCAACTTAAAAAGAAAAGAAACCTGTTTTATGGATTTAAAACATCCCCAGATTTAAATACTCCTTAATATAAAATGCTGCTATCCAAATGTATATTCACCGCATTTAAATACATAGGGTATCTTACTGTCAAACTCAATTCAAAATTAATGAAATGAAAAGCAGCAAATCTAGAAAATATCCATCATATTTGTAGTGCTCATTCTTATTTATTTAGTTGTATACTCCCAAATTGAAGCAACCAAAACAAAAGATTATTTTCAGTTCAGAAGCACTTCACTGGATAATAGGATCTATTGTTATAAAAAATTCCAACATAATTTTTCTGATACCTTAGCTCTCTTTCCTTTTTGATAGTTACTGTGTTTTCTACTATGTTGAACAATTGTTCTATATTTTCCCAAATTTGGAAACTAACCTGATGCAAAAGCCCAGAAAAGTTTGAAACTATTTTCATTTTGTGGTTTTATTTGTACATCTTAATGTTAATTTCAATGTGTCTTTCTGGTTTTGGCAGTATATATATCATACACATTAAAATGATTTTATAAGATACACTCATATTTTGTAAACAGATATTTTTTACAGATATAGTTTTTAAAATAAAAAATGTTTGGCTGTTAATAAACTTACACATTATCTAAACCTGCTCAAAAATACCTTATACATATGAATATAAGTGCTGAGATTTAGAAGAAGAAAAATTCATAATAAAAAGAGCAAGAAATAAATTCAAAACACTCATTTCTTAGACTCACAGATTATTACCAAAGCAACATGTATAAACCCTGTGTACATTTTAAATAATGCTATTTTAAACAGTTCTTCTTACATAGAGAGAAATTTTTACAAAATAAAGATGTAGCATGCAAATTTAAATGGGGTATGCTATTCTAAAGATGTGGAATGATTATTTAAAGGTGAGTAAAATGCTTAAAATTTCATAACCTGAATTGAGAGATAAACAAAAGATAAGTAGTTGGCAAAGGACCACTTACAAATATGGCCTAAGCCTACTTATACTATTTTCAGTTAATAAAATTCAGACAGAAGCAGAAAATTTTAATTCTAGGCACAGAAACAAATCAAATGGCACAAAACAAATGTCATATAAAACAATTATTGAGTGCCATAAGCAAGTAAAAAGGTTTATAGGGCTCTGAGTTGAGTCTGACTTAAATAAACACAGGAGGATACACAAAAGAAAAGTCAAGAAAAAGTGATCAAAACATGAACATTATAAAAAGGAAGATTTTAAAACAATTGCATGAAACAAGTTCTGTTATTTCACAAATACATCTTCCTGAGCACAACAGTGGGTCCGTAATGACTGCCTCTTACATACTATTTGCTATTCTGTTTGGATTAGCGTAATTATGGGAGACAAAATTTCACCCACCATGTTAAAGCTTGTCCAGCTGGAGTTAAATAAAAAATACTGTTAAATACATGCTTCTGGAAAATGCCAAAGCCAACAACATCTAGACAAATCTGGAAATACCAGTTTTCTGTAATTTTGCACATGTACAGCAGAGGGCACTAATTACAGTACTTAGTTCTTTTGGGAGCAATTACCGCTGATTCTGGGATTCACCGGAAGTAGTAAACTTCTTTCTTTTTCATCCTCATCAATGAATAATTTCTTCCTATCTAAATAGGGAAAATCTTTGCATGAAATTTACTTAATTTTTATAGCTAAAGGGCCATAATAATAGAAAGTTAATGTTGATTATTCCCTAAGAAATCAACAACACAATGAGTGATCTTTGAACATCATAAACCAGCCTCCTCGGAAGTCTAATAACACTCTATCAACTTTTCCCTCACTTCCTCTTGTTCTCACATAGCTATACTCACCTAACTACATCTTCTCCCAAAACACCTTCTCAGAAATCTAAAAGTGGAAAAACTTTTGGCTTTGTTAGCAGCTTTTTATGATACAGTTGAAACATTGTTTGCTTGTAATGATCTCCACAGGTGATGGAAACTTTGACACAGCTGAAAGACCAACAATTAGCTATTATGCAAGAAAGAGAAAGTTAACCAGAATTACACTAAAAATAGAGCTTCATCATAAAGAGGAAGAATGGATAGTCAGTTTTTAGTACTCAGTTTCTAGGTAAAATGAAAAGAATAATTGCAATCTCTAATGCAAAGTATAGAGTATGTATCATAAAGAAATAATTGCTTGCTTTCTGAATTTATCTGTGTTAGATGCCTGGGAGTATAGAATGGATTGTGGTGAAGGCCCTGCTTCCCAGATGCTGAAAATTGAGTGTAAGTCAACCTTAAATAAAATGGACCAACAGAAAGGTTATGACTATGGAAACCTCTAGGGGCCAGAAAGGGTCTGCACAACAACATTTAAAATGGGATGTAAAGGATGTGTGGGCATTTTATTAACTGAAGACGTGATAGAAGGATCTTCTAGCAAGAGATAACCCATGCCAAGGCGTGAAAGCCTGAATGGGTAATTACAAAATAAATACATCTGTAGCATTCAAGGACACATCCAACTGAAAGCCACAATTTTTATTTGGTCAAAAAATTAAGTTTATTATACTATTAAAGCAATTCTCAGTGGATGCTTGAGGAATTTAAGGGAGGAATTACCTTTGAATTTTAACAGACAACTTTTTTATTCTATAATATTTCATCATGAATGTATGGGAGCAAAGGAGAGATTATTTGTTTTACTGCTTACTTTTTTTTTGTCAGTTGTGGGGCTTGAACTGTGGGCTTGGGTGCTGTCAAGGCAAGTGCTCTACCACTTGAGCTACAGCACCACTTCCAGTTTTCCTATGGTTTATTAGAGATAGGAGTCTTATGGTCTTTCCTGCCCAGGCTGGCTTTGAACCATGATCCTCAGATCTCAGCCTCCTTAGTAGCTAGGATTATGGGCATGAGCCACCAGTGCCCAGCTGCTTACTTTTAACTACAGGATCTTCCTACTTCAAGAGATTGACAAGAGCCAGGAATTTGGGAGCTTGTTTATGAAAGGCTGTTACTCTCAGTTTTAGAAATTTCTGATTACTAGTTAACTAAAACTTAAGCAGTATTACAGTACATTGGTTCTGGGAAACTTTGTTTTACTTTTTTTTAATATATTAGCTTACATTAGATATACAAGGGGAATTTCATTCGGATTTTTCCATACATGTATACATTTCCCACTCAAACTTATCCTGTCTATTTTTCTCCCTTACCCTCTTCCTCCTTTGACCATATTCATCTTCATTTCCCACTTCTTGCTGGTATCACCCTCCAGTGGAGTTTGTTTTACGTTCTTGTCTTTCTTTTAGTGTATACTAATTGAGCCAACAGCTTTCATCACAGTAATTCAGACTTGCATATATTAATTGTAACCAGAATAACATTTTCTGTTGCTTTTCCATGAATATGTATGTCTAGATCTAGCTTCCACAAATAAGGAAAAATATCTGGTATTTAGATTCTTGAGCATAACTTATTTGATCAACATTATGTTCTCCAATTCCAACTATTTTCCTATAAAGGTCCTACTTTCATTTTCCTTGAGGACTATGTAGCATTCCATAGTAGATATGTACCATCTTTTCTTTATCTACTCTTCCGTGGTTGAATTCCTCACCTGATTTAACCAATTGGCTATTCTGAACAGTGTTGTAATAATCATGGAATGCAGATATCTTTCTTGTGTATTGATTTACATAATAGTATGGCACTCATAGACTGGGTCAACTTTCTTTTTTTAAAGAATGTCTACACAGATTTCCACAGTGGTTAAACTAGTTTACAGTCCCACCAATTATATATGAGGGCTCCTTTTAACTGCATCCTCCCCAGCATTTGTGATTGTTGATTTTCTGTGATTGCCATTCTGAATGGAGTAAGATTGAGTCTTATTTTAGTTTTGATTTGCATTTCTTTTATGGCTAAGGATGGTTTGATTTTCTTTTTTTTTTTTAAATTTTGGTTGTGGGGCTTGAACTATAGGTCTGGACACTGTCCCTCAGCTCTTCAGCTCAAGGCTAGCACTCTACCACTTGAGCCATAGTGCCACTTCCGGTTTTCTGGTGGTTTATTGGAGATCAGAGTCTCATGGACTTTCCTGTCCGGTCTGGCTTTGAACTGCGATCCTCAGATCTCAGTCTCCTGACTGTAGGTAGGATTACAGGTGTGAGAATTTTCATTTCTTTTATGGCTAAAGATTACAAACATTTCAAATATCTGTTAGTCATTTGTATGTCTTCTGAGAACTGCTCAATTGCTCATTTATTAATTGCATTGTTTGTTCTTTTAATGTTTAATTTATTGAGCTCTTTGTATATTCTGGATAATAATCTTATTGTTGTTGCTCTTGTTTCCAGTCCTGTGGTTTGAACTCTAGCCCTGGACACTGTTCCTGAGCGTCTTTGTATTGAAGTCTAGAGCACTACCACTTGAGCCATAGCACCACTTCTGGCTTTTTCTGATTAGTTTATTGGAGATATGAGTCTTATGGATTTTCCTTCCTGCCCAGGCTGGCTTCGCACTGCAAATCCTCAGATCTCAGCCTCCTGAGTAGTTCAGATTACAAGCATGAGCCGCCAATACCTGGCTTGCTCTTTTATCTATTAAATAGCTAGCAAAGAATGTCTCCCATTCTGTGGATTGCCTCTTGGTTCTGGTAATTGTTTCTTTTTCTGTGCCGAAATTTTTAAATTTGATGTGCTCCCATTTGCCAATTCTTATTCTTGGTGTCTGAGCAGTTGGAATAATATTTTTAAAAATGATCTATTGTTAATTCTTCTAGAGTTTCCCCTATGTTTCCTTGTAGCATATTTAAATTTTGGAGCCTTGCTTTGACCCATTTGCCATTTTTTTTCTTGTTTCAGCATTTTATTATTCCCTTCCCCTCCCCATATTAGAAAAATGTATATATAAGATGCAGGGCACTGGAATCAATTACAGAGGTTATACCATGGGGAAGAACATACAAAAGAAACCAAAAATCACATAATATATTAAAAACAACAGCAACAAAGAAAAAAATGTCTTGTATCCCTATCTTGGGGTTCATTTCGCTCAACACCATCTTTTTTTTT
>NW_012267269.1:3288913-3297509 GCF_000151885.1 Dipodomys ordii
TTTTTTCTTTTTGCTTATGTGGTGCTGAGGAATTGAACCCAGGGCCTCAGGCATGCAAGGCAAGCGCTCTACCACTGAGCCACCTTCCCAGCCCCTATGTTACCATCTTTATAGTTATCGCCCTCCAATGAGGGTAACTTGTTTGCTAGTGTATAACAGAGACTATCACTTTGGACTAAACAAATCTCCAGTCAATGAAGAAACTAAGTCACTGGATAGCTCTCTATGAAGAATCTATACTCTTCATAGTCAAAATACTTTCTCTCCTTAGTTTTGGATATAAGATTATATAATCTGCATCATGTGTGTTTGCATATGCATGTGTGCATGCACATGCACTTGCCATTCCTGGAGCTTGAACTCAGGGCCTGAGCACCGTTCCTGAGCCTTTTGCTCAAGGCTAGTGCTCTACCACTTTAGTCAAAGCTCCAATTCCAGCTTTTTACTGGTTAATTGTAGGTAAGAGTCTCACAGACTTTTCTACTCACGCTGGCTTTGAACTGTCACCCTCAGGTCTTTGCTTACTGAGTAGCTAGAATTATAGATGTGAGCCATCTGCTCCTGACTAGGTTCTTCCTTTTTAAGGTCCACAATCTCAAAAGTGCAATACTGAAGATAGCCTTTAACCTGTGGGCCCCTGGGAATATCTAACATCCAAACTGTATACCTCTTTGCACATATGTGATTTGTTTGTGTGGATCATTCATGCAAATATCTGATACTGTGTTCTTCATTGAAAAGGAATGTCCACTTAAAATGAGAAATAATTACTATATTAATGCCTGGTAACATTTGAAGGGAAGAATTTCTGTTGCATATAGAAAGCTAGTTAATAGGCATTTATCAAGTGCTTTCTATGTTAGAAGATATATGTATATGATGGGAATACTGGAGGAAAAAAGCACTTTCTCCCTTCTAGAATCTTTTATTGGGGGGTGTGCAGTTGCTGGGGCTTGAACTCAGGACCTAACCTTTGTAGCTCAAGGCTAGCAATCTATCCCATTTGAGCCACAGCTCCACTTCTTGCCTGGGCGGGCTTTGAATCACAATCCTCAGGATTGCAGGCATGAACCATCAGCACCCAGCCTAGAATATTCTTAAAGACATTTATAAGCATATATATATGAAATTTTAGACCATTATACAAAGACATACAATATAAAAATCAGCACAAAATTACTAATTGAATGTATGTGATGTAGAGATATAAGATATTTAGAATAGCCAGAATTAGATGATGAGGTCTAGACTCTCTAGAAATTGGGTCAAATGAAGAATATGATGGTAATAAAGGCGTTGCATTTTGTTTGGCAAGTTTTGATTTATATGCTTGTTATGCTTTGAATAGTAAATATCGCCCAAAATTTCATTCACTCAACCTTTGGTCCTGGGCTAGTGCTACTATTTTGGAAGGTAGTAAAAAAATATTTAGGAGTCACCCTTAGCTGGAGAAAGTAGGTCACTGGAGGATTACCTTTGTAGGTCATACCTGGTCCCTGTCTCTTCATTCTTTGCTTCCTGCCACTAGGAGCTGAGGAACCTCCTCTGTCACATGCTCCTGCCACCAGGATGTTTTGCCTAAGCACATGGGGCCAGGCAATCATGGAGTAAACACTCGGAATGCATGAAGCAAAGTAAATTCTTTTAAAGTGTTTATATAAGGCATTCTGTCAGAGTGGCAAGAAAGCTAGTTAACACACACAAAAATTGATACAAAGAGTGTTCCCCTGGTTGTGACCAAATCCAACCATGGAATTCATAAGCTGTTCAATCTTGTTTATAGGAGAGGTTGGGAAAATTTGAGAAGTGAGCTAGAACAGCCCCAAAATGCTGTAAACAGAGCCTACTGGGTGATTCAAACGGGAATTCAGAAGACCAGAATGCCAATGAGATACACAGACAGTAAAGACTATGCTCATGAGGTTTCCGATAAGAATGAGGACATTATTGAGGTTTTTCATTAGAGACCATGGATGTTACATTTTGAGCAATAAATTAGCTACAATTTGAATTTACAGATGATATATTAATTTGGTGGAATTTACAGATGATATATTAATTAATTAATTAATTTGAGGCAGCCCAAAATCTAGGCTTTGGTATGGTTACTGTTAGCTGCTTTTTAGCCAGGTTTATAATGAGAATTGGGAGCAAAGAACATAGCAGCAAGTCTGGAAAAATTTGTATTTTTTCCCCAGAAAAGCCAGTTAAAGTTGCCTAGGGGAGGCATGGTTTCTGAAGAGATTAGCACCATTAAAAGGAAGCAAAGTTCTTTGCACTGGGACAAAAGAAAAGATGCCTTGAATTATCTCAGGAATTAACAGAGTTCAGATTCAAGAGTATGAAAGAATAAACTAATTTTAAAGACTTTTCCTTGAGAACAGAGCACTCCCAAGGGTACCTTGTTAGAACAGTACTGCCTAGGAAGTTCAATTCCTATCTCTGTGCTTAAACATCCAGGTAATCAGAGAGCAAAAACAACAATGGTTCCAGGGGGCCTAGCTACTGACCTAGTAGCAGCAAGCATTGAAATTGTCTGTGTAATGCTGGTCTTACAAGCAAGGAGAATGTATGAGTTATGAGATGGTTTCCATCCAGATTTCAAAGAAATGCTGGGGAGATGGGTAGGCAATATGTAGCAGGGTCAAAATCCCTGCAGGCAGTCCTGGCATAGTGATACATGAGGCTGTGCGGATGAAGCCTAAGCTACCATGGGGACTCCAGCATGTTCGAGATGCCAGTAATAAGAAAAAACTGCTGAGAAAAGCCACAGGCAATGGGTGGAGCCAACCCAAGAGAGAGGCAATGTGGGCTGAAAATGGTAAGAAAATAGGGATAGGGCTGTCTAAGCCCACTGTGGCTCATATCAGGATACCATATGCCCTGGATATTGGATGTAGAGCTACAGGATTAAATGTTTGATGTTTGCTTTGCTGGGTTTTGTTCTTTCTTTGACCCCGTTCTTCTTTTCTATGTCTCATTCTTCCTTTCAGATTGGGAATATTTACTCTATGCCACTATATCTTGGATGTGTATACAACTGCCTGACTCAGAGGAAACTTTGAATTCGGATTTTTGAACAATTTTATAGTTGTTAAGACATTTGGGATTTGGGGGAGGTGGATGGAATAAATTTTGTGTTATGGGATGGCCATATGTTTTGGGGGTCAGAGGTGGACTCTTGTGGTTTGCATATGAAATGTTCCCCACAGACTCATGTATAAAACATTTAGTCCCCATTTTTAGGCATATGGCAGAAATTTAGATGGTGGGATCTAGGTGGAGGAAACAGGTCATTGGGGGCATGCCTTTGAAGGCTACACCTCGCTCCCAGTCCCTTCCTGCTCTTGTTTGCTGATGTTCTGCCCAAATGCACAGGGCCAAGCAACCATGATGGGACCCTCTGAAACTGTGAATCAGAATAAATCTTTCCTTTTTTTAAAAATATTTTTATTGTAAAAATACTGTACATAGGGGTTACAGTTACATAAGTAAGGTAATGAGTACGTTTCCTATTGAGCATCATTACCTCCTCCTTTGTTTTTCCCTTACCATCCCTTCCCTCCCCACTCCCCTAACTCCTTCCTCCCCTCCCCCCCATTTTCAACATACTATCTTGTACATCTCATTGTTACAATGGGTCAACCTGTATCATTATTTCAGCATTTTGTTATTTCCCTTCCTTTCCCCAAATTAGAAAAATGTATATACAAGATGCAGGGCATGGGAATCAAATCCAGTGAAAACAGGGGTTATACCAATTCTTTCCTCCTTTTAAGCTTCTTAAATCAGGCATTCTGTCATTGCAACAAGAAAAATGAATTAATATGAAGCTCTTAACTCTTTACCTAACTCTTGCCTGTATTTGGTTACCCTTTGTTTATAACGTGATTTATCTTTTTCTCCTTTATAAGATTTTATAAATAAAGTCATATTCGATCATGCTATAAGAATAGGAGTTGTTTCTTAAGTCATCTATTAGGACACTACTCAATTTATAGCTGAGCTGCTTCTTATAAGATCATTGTCTTGAGTTGGATCCCTTCTATTTACCCTCCAGATTGTCTGTGGATGTTTGCTGAACAAGTTTGGTTTAGCATGTGGCACAAAGTAAGAGAGGCATTGAGAAAGAGAATGAAGTTGGAATGTTTGTTCCCCTAGTTCTCTCTCTCTCTCTCTGTTTAATGTGGTACCAAGGAATCAAACCAAGGACCTCATGCATGCTAGGCAAGCACTCTACCAGTAAGCCACATTCCTTGCCCTCCCCTAGTTCTTTATCTTAAGTCTGCATCTTACCAGGCAGTTCTGGATCCATAGCTCTTTTTGTCTCATTCTTCACACCCTTCCAATCTTAGAGACAGGAAAGTATCTTTTAGGCCGTAAGTAGCTAGCTGCCAAGTATTGTGCATTCCTTTGATCCCACTCTTACCTTTGTAATTTATCCTGATGAACGGTTGTTCAGAGTACTCCATATAAGTTGCTACCAACTTACTACTGAGCCTCTGGATTATTACCACACCAAGCAGAATATGATTGTTGATGAGAGGACATGTGTATCTCTCATGCTTCAGCCTGAAAACCTCTGTGAGGTTTACCTAGTAGATTCTGCAGAGGTGGGATTCTGCTATACAAGATGGCTGTAATCTCATATTTGAAAAAAGAAAAAATTCCCTATTGTTAACACAGAAGATGACAATGAAACATTCAACTCCTGGCAAGAACTAAAAAATCCAGAAAAGTTTAGGATTAATTGCTGTTCTTGAAATCTGCTATGTGTTGTAAATAGGTAGGTAACAATCAGGATGATCTCCTGGGCTGGGAAATGGTGTTATTTCTTTATGTATAGAGGAGTTCTTACCTGGTCAAAGGAACACTAGTGACTGAGGACACGTAATACAGAGTTTTCAAAAAGCAAAGGGTGTGTGTGTGTGTGTGTGTGTGTGTGTCTGAGAGAGAGAGAGAGAAAGAGAGAGAGAGAGAGAGAGAGAGAGAGACAGACAGACAGACAGACAGACCAGGACAGAGACAGAGACAGAGACAGAGACAGAGACAGAGACAGAGACAGAGATGGAGACCGAGAAACACACACAGAATTACATAGTGGAACAGGAAAGCATCATCAATACAGAAATGGCAAACTAGAATGCTGGTAGTAGAGAAAGAAGGCCTTCATGTCTGGGATGCAGTCAGGGATGTAATAAGTAATGCAGATGGAAGAACTGGAGTACTGAATTTACTTTGCTAAACAGAGTGAATTGACAAAATGCATTTATACATAACATACACAGATCACTTCTCCCCTTAGCCCTCCCAATAACAACCACTCTGGAAATTAGAGTTCAATGGATCTAATTGACAAAAAAAAGCCTAGAATTAGAAAAAATGACAATATTTAAACAGTTCTGGAGTATCTTGTCATCTTTGGAAATGAAAATGGAAAATAAAATTTTGTTGCCATTGAGTCATATTTTTGAAATATATGAAACTCACATGGGAAGCTGGAATTGATGGTATCTCCTTGTATATTTTTATCTAGAACACTCTCAGGGGATCAAGATTGCCCAGAATTTATTAAACAATATTTTAATAATTGTACACATGAAACAGTTTTTTTGGTTTATTTCCACTGCCTCCTAGATTGCCATTTGTCCACATGAAACTGACACCATATGTATGTCCACCATTGATTCAGTGTCACATTGGCACATTCTGACTTGTACATTTCACTCTAATACTGAAGACATAGGCACTAAGCAATTCTCGATTTAATCTTTCGGATATGGAAAAGACTTAAAATTGAAATAAATTTAAAAATTATATAAAAACTATGATATGTGCAGACTCATTGATATCTAGTAGTGGTTTAAAAATCCAACAAATTGCTGGGCACCAGTGGCTCACACCTGTAATTCTAGCTACTCAGGAGGCTGAGATCTGAGTATCACAGTTCAAAGCCAGCCCAGGCAGGAAAGTCCATGAGACTCTTATCGCCAATTAATCGCCAGAAAACTGGAAGTGGTGCTATGGCTCAAGTGGTAGATCACTAGCCTTGTGCTGAAAAGCTGAGGGATAGCACCCAGGCCCAGAGTTCAAGCCCCATGACCAATCAAAAAAAAATTGAACAAATTTTCCGGCCAAGTAAAAATGAAACTAAATTGGTAAAGGAGAAATAACACATCTTAAAATGCTGCAGTTTTTTTTAATGATTAAACATAAAGGTTGAGAAACTCTATTCTTTCATCTCTTTTCAAACTCATTACAGATAAACAATTTTAAATTTAAGTGAGAAATAACATTTATATCCACAACTTGTTGGCTCACACCTGTATTCCTAGCTACTTAGGAAACAGTGATGAAGAGGATTGCTGCTTGATCAGAAAAATATTTCTTGAGACTACATCTCAACCAATAGCTGAACACAGTGTTATATGCCTGTCATCCTGGTTACATAGGAGACTCCTACCTGTCAACTAAGATGTGGTGGGAAGTTTATTTGCCAATCCTGGGGCTTGATCTCAGGGCCTGAGTGTCTTTTGTTCAAGGCTAGCACTCTACCACTTGAGCACTACTTCTGGCTTTTTGTTTATGTGGTACTGAGGAATTGAACCCAGGGCTTCATGTAAGCTAGGCAAGCAACCTACTACTAAGCCACATTCCTAGCCCCGTGTGGTGGGAAGTTTAAATAGGTAGATTGAAGTCTAGGATGGTCAGGACCAAAACTGAGGCCCTATCACAGAGTGTAAAGGGCAGGATATATAGTTGTCTCCACAGCTTCTTTGTCTAGCAAGAAAAGAGCCCTCAAGTTCAAACTCCAGTACCACAAAAAAGAAACCACAGAAATCCAAAAATAAGTAGAACAATATTTAAACAATAAAACTTACAACAGAACAAGTAGATATTAAAAATGTGTATACATATTGTTTTTGAGCCAAATGTGAATTATGTGGTTAGAATTCCCAGTGCTAGGCCAAAATCTCACATGCATCTAGACCTAATGGTTTGTTTCAGATGATGAGCAGGAGTAAACATAAAGGTCAAAGGCACAGATTTTGTAGTTAATGGAGTTAAGTGGATTCAAATTTTAGCTTTCCTAATACTGAATGAACTATCATGCAAGTCCTAGTAACCTTTGAAGATTCAGTTTTGTCACTAGTGAAATAGCGATATGTAAAAAAAAAAGCAAGCCAAAAAATTGAATGAATTCATATGTGCTAACTATTGGACTCAGTCTATGGTAAATGCTCAGTTTGATAGCTACTTCTAAGACTCAAATGTACTTTTTCTAATGTAATCCTTCTATAAGTTTTATGTGATTTTCTCTTTCTTTGGGAAGGAAACCCATTCAAATTCCTGTAGTAGGATGTTAATTGGAAAGGTGTTCTTTGGCATGTGGACTAAATTCTGGCACAGATTATTTTGAAGTCATCAGTTATAAGTGGCCAACTTTCTTTCCTACTTCCATAGTGCCTCAATCTCCTCCAATTGTCCTGGAACTCGGGGGCAAAAACAAAAACTCTAGTGCTAGCTCAACATGCATCTCCTTATCAATACTGTGGTAAGAAGAGTGTTAAGGATAAAGAAAGGAAGTTGCTGCTTATTTAAAATTTGTAAACAAGATAAAGTAGGCTCTGTTTTCTTTACCACTCTTTAAAAGATTGATTTGTTTCAAGGACCTATATTATTAGGCAATGTAGTCTGTGCTCATTCTGGTATTCAGCCAGACAGATAAAGAAATTGACATAAAGGCTCAAAGGAAATAATCATGACTCTTGCAAAACAAAAGACAAAAGGGTGTAGAAAGGATCACAATTCAAATGGGAACCCGGGCTTGCTAGTCCCAGCTCAGCACAAGGCTTTGCACATCTCCTTGACATCAGTCAGCTGGATGTCAGCTGGGTGTAAGGCAGTTTTGCTAAGGGGTGTGAAGAAAACATTTAAGTCTAAAACCTATTCCCTGATCCTCAAGGAGCTTACAGCAGCCTTGGAGAGATTAGCCCTGTAACTAACACTTCAGGGCGGTCAATGAAACGTGACAAAAGAGTTGGCAGTGGCCTTGAAGGAGGAGGAATTCACAAGTTCAGGATCATTTGGGGTCAGGAACTTGTCTAGGAAGGCTTTTAAGAGGTGGAATGCAAGCAAGGTCCGAAGTGGAGAGTAGGGTTTCAGGCGTGCGGAAAGCAAGCCAAGGGCATAGCAAGCAACGGACAGACCGACCGGCCGACAGACCGACCGGCCGACAGACCGACAGACAGACAGACAGACCGACAGACAGACCGACAGACAGACAGACAGACAGACAGACAGACAGACAGACAGACAGACAGACAGACAGACAGACAGGGCAACCAAGGCCAAAGGCGCCTAACGCCTCCGGCCAGGGCGCATGCGCAGCAGGGGGTGTCCCGCCTGGGGAGCCTCTCCCGTGGGAAGCCGGCCAGGACCCGCGAGCGCGAGACCCCGCGCGCGCCGAGGCGGGAAAAGGCCCGCGCATGCGCACCTCGGCGCCCCGGGCTGGCCAGGATGGGGAAGGGGAGGTGGAGTTTCCAAGAGGGAACTTGACCCGTTAGGAGCCGCGGTCATGGCGGCGCGCTCGCCG
>NW_012267269.1:3297944-3304303 GCF_000151885.1 Dipodomys ordii
GGACACCGGCGCCGGACTCCCCGTCCTGCCCTCCCGCTCCTCTGCCCTCCCGCTCCTCTGCCCCGTGCCCAGCCCGGGGTGGGAGCTGGGGCGGGCGTGGGGGGTGGGGACGTGCCTCTGGTTTGCCCCAGGTTTGCTTGTTTTTCCCATGGACGATCCCGGAGGCCGTGTCCCAGGGCCACACCGTGTCTGTCTTGGTATCTGGTACCCAGTAGTGGAATGCCTTCACCGGTGGAAGAGGAAAGTGTAAAAAACATGTTGTTGGTAAAAATTCATGGATGAAGTAGCTACTTTTCAGTTTTCAAACTCACACTTGTCCGTGTTTTTAACACTATCCAATGTAAGTTGTAAACACAAACCCAGGATTTTCAAATTATTGTTAGTTTTTAGGAAATCTCCAGGCTGGGGGACCTCACACAAGCTAGATGATAATGATATTTATTAACCCACTATAATAACTCCCTTCTCTATGAATGAGGAATATCATTTTGTGTGATCTTGCCTGTGGAAAGAAAGCATTTGCTAAATGAGTTGCGCAAGCATTACTTTCCTAATATTTTTAGATTTTGTGTTGATAGTATTAAAGAGGAGCTTGATTGTCCTCATGCTCGTGGAGATTTAATTTTACTTTAGCACCATATTTTTCTTGATTTTACCAGATTTTTTTTAACAGGGTTAGGACATTACATGTTGCTATTTACTCAATACATCCTTTTTTAAAAAAAATTGAATTTAGGGCCTCTCTGGGACTTGCGAGGCAAGTTGTTCTAACCCTTTGAGCCGCTCTGTCAGCTCTTTTTACACTGATTTTTTTTTGTTTTTTGGGATAGAATCTTGCTTTATGTAAGCTTGGTCTGCAGTCCTATCCTTGCTTTCACTTGTCACTAGGATGACAGTTGCACACTAGCCCAGCCATTGTACTGGGATGACAGGTAGCAAGTACTGGACCCTCCCACCTCTACTTTGATTGGAAAGGAGTCTCTAAAGTTTTTTTTTTTTTTAAATTATTGTTGGTGCTACTCTTGAACTGTCCTTCTATCTCTCTGCTTTTAGCTCTCAATTAGGGATTATAGGATTGAGCTACTTTGCTTGGTAGCAGCAGCAGGTTTTTTAATTTTTTGGTGCTGGTTCAGTCCTGGGACTTGAACTCACTGTTCCTCAGCTTTTTTACTCAACACTGTTGCTTTGCCACTTGAGCCATAGCTCTACCTCTGGCTGGGTGGTTAATTGGAGATGGATCTCATGGACTTTCCTGCCTGGTTTGGTTTTGAACTGTGATCCTCAAATCTCAGCCTCAGCTAGAATTACAGGTGTGAGCAACCCTATATCTTCAAATCACTTAACTATAGGTGTTTAAGTCACTGTCTTCAAAATAGGTAACAGTTAAAAACTGCTTAATATTGGGCCAGTGTGTGAATAGGATCATCAATTTAGATTGATAAAACAATGAAATTCATTGACTAGTGGTAATTTTTTTTCTGGTTGGAGATCTTTGCTGAATCAAAGCTATTAAAACAGGATAATCTTGTTCAAATTGGATATACCTTAAAGAAATTTAGGGGCTGTGTGTGTTTGGCCTTTTCTTTTTTCCATTTTCCTATTCACTGGCAAAGGAACAAAGCAAGAAATAAAAGACACCAATGAAGTAAAAATTTTGTGTAACTTAAACTTCATGTGGGGAGTTTAAAAGCATGATAAGAAGCCTTTTGGTAAAGTCATAAGCTAGGACACTATTTGCCCAAGTTTTCTGCACTTTCCCTATCTCCCTCCCCCTCCTAGCTATGACATTAGCTGACTAAGGGACTTTGATTAAGGGAGTCAGTCTGTTGAAAACAGTCTGATGGACACTTTCCCTTAAATCAATTCACTATTACATCTTTATTTAATTTCTCTTTCTGAGTTTGAACTCGGCCTTGTGCTTTCTCAATTTGCTTTCTTTGCTGGCTCTCTCTACCACTTGAGCCATGACTTTAACACTTGCTATTACATTTTTTAAAATGTGACGCTCAACATGGCATTGACCTTTGTGACCTTGGACATATCTCTACTAGGAAGATGATTGTAATACTCTAGGCAGATGTAAGAATGTAGACATGGTCCTAATTAACTTAGAATGGTGATTCTTGAGATTTTGTAATATTAATACTGTTGGTTGATCATAGACATTCCAGCGGTGTGAAATGAAATGAGATTGGCAGCATCCCACATCATAAAACTTTAGCAGACCAGACTTCTGCTCTTGAGGAGGATTGGGAGAAATAGTGAACTCCCAGTTGTTTTATAAAAAAGTTAATTCCTCATTTTTTTTACATCTTTTTAAAATTAATTCTTCTAGTTATTTATTCTCCTAAAAATCTTAGCACCTCAGAAAATGAAGTATTAAAATTGTGCTAGAAATAGCAATTCAAAGTAGGTTCATTTCAATATTTCAACTTGGTAAGTACATATGTATACATGTGCATGTGATTGCAGAAAGAATTTTCCCTTGCAGTGTGTCATGAGCTCTGTTTTGTACTCCATTTTTAGAAATGCTATTCAGATCTACATTAACTTCAAACTTTGAAGTGGAAGCAAACATGCAGTTTTGGAAAAAATAAATCCCTGCTATCATTAGTCCATGAGCCTAATAGTGGCTCTTTTTAATTTTTTTTATTTCCACATTTAATCTATGAGAATTCAGTCATATTTGGTGAGGGAAAATGTTGGGGTGATTCCATACACTATTCTATTCCATTGGAATGCCTAGAATAAACAGGTAGTGGAGAACAAGTGTTTTCCTTAATAAGAGCACAGGAGCCCACTCTATGTAGGCATCTAATTAAAATTTTTTTCATGTGGCTTCTAGAATAAGAGACAAACTACACATAATGCTTGGAGGAAAGCTGTCACTATTAGATTTACTAAGGATAGATTAGCAGAATTTTTTTTTTTTATTGGTCATCCTTCTTGAACTCTGGGCCTGGGTGCTGCCCCTCACCTCTTCACCTCAAAGCTAGCTCTCTATCACTTGAGCCACAGTACCACTTCTGGTTTTCTGGTGGTGTATTAGCGATAAGAGTCTCATTGGCTTTCCTGTCCGGGCTGGCTTTGAACTGTGATCCTCAGATCTAAACTTCCTGAGTAGCTAAGATTATAGGCGTGAGCCACCTGGCATCCGGCTATATTCTTAATTTTGATTGTATCTTTCCAGAATGTATTTTGTTTGTCACAAAAGATACTTGTGGGATGTTTATATGTACTTTTATTAACATTTGCAGAATTCTACATGAGAAAAAGTAATATAAAGTTTGTGTAGTATTTATAAGATTTACTTTTTATTCCAATATTGGGGCTTGAACTCATGTCCTCATGTTCTGACTCAGCTTTTTCACCCCACCATTTGGGCATATATCCAGTTCTGACTTTTTGCTGATTAATTGGTGATAAGGTCTTGTAGATTGGTTTGCCTGGACTGGTTCCAAAGTGCAATCATTAGGACTCAGTCTTCTGAGAGCTAGGATTACAGGTATGAGCTGCTAGCACCTGACAGGTTAGTCATTATTTTGCTATCAGCCCAAAATATTTAGTAAACTTATTAACCAATTTCAAGTAAAAAATTTTTAGGAGTAAGTAAAATAGATTAATTACCAGATTTGATCATTAAGCTAACTTTTTTGAAAGTGTATGATGAGGAAAGTATATGACAAGAGAATTAACAGGTACATTTTATTTTAGCACATTAGGTGATTTGAAACTTGACCAAAAATTGAAAGACTCTTATCTCCAGTTAATGAACAGAAAACTGGAAGTGGTTTTGTGGTTCAAGTGGTAGAGCACTGGCCTTGAGTTGAAGAGCTAACAGACTGCACCCAGGCCCAGAGTTCAAGCCCCATGACCAATTAAAAAAAACAACAACAACTAAAGGCAGTTTTGAGTGTCTCTTTTCCCAGATGGTGTCTATTTCCATGGAAGTTGATAAATAACAGGCAAAAACCATTCTACTTCTAAGAAAATACAGAGCCAAATCACCGAGACTTAGTCATCTTTCATAGACTGAGCTTTACAAACCTTGTGAGAAGGTTTAGACTTTTAATTTCAAGTTTAAATTTTTGGTATGGAAGTTCTATACTAAGAATAAGAAATATGAATCATTTTTAAAGATTTTTTTTAACTTCATTTTTTTTTTGGCAATAGTAAGGTTTGAACTCAGGGCCTCACACTTGTTAGGCTGACAATCTTTTTCCTATTTTAAACTTTTTAAGAAGAGTGACCAAAGGAAGGGAGACTATCAAGGGACTATGATTTGCAGCAGTTTATTTTAATGGTGTCTGAAATAACTTGGAAACCATTTTTAAAAATGGGCGTTATTTTTTGCATGTGAAAGAGGTTTTTAGTAATCAGAGGTATAATCATACTGAAAATAATACAAAATATTTAAACAGCATCCTCAACAATAGTTCTGAAATTTGTTTGTAGAATTATAACTTCCCAAAGAGCTTATTTATTATTATTATTATTGTTATTTGGTGCAGTCCTGGGTATTGAACTCAGGCCCTGGGTGCTGTCCCTGAGCTATTTTGCTCAAGGTTAGTGCTCTACCACTTATTTGAGCCACACCTCCACTTCTGGCTTTTGTTTTCTTTTGTGGTCAAGTGGAGATAAGAGTCTCACAAACGTACTTGCCCTAACTAGCTTCAAACCATGATTCTCAGATGTGAGCCTCCTTAGTAGCTATGATTATAGGTGTGAGCCACCAGTACCTGGTTAGAACTTGCTCTTTTCCCCCAAATTATTGACATATATACATCATGATGTACACACCTGCATGTACACATACATTATATTAAGCTGAGTCCCAATGGGTTTAAACCTGTAATCCTACTAATAAGGAGATGGACATTAGTAGGATCATGGTTTGAGGCCATCCTAGGTAAAAAGTTCATGGGACCTTCATTTCAATAGCTAGACGTGGTGGTATGTACCTCTCATCCCAGCTATGATAGAAGGCTGATTCTAGTCCAACCTGAGCAAAACAGTTCAGGAGAACCCACCTAACCAGAAAAAGTTGGATGTGGTACCATACTCCTTTTATCCCAGCTAGAGTAGGTAGTATAATTAGGGAAACTGATCATGGTCTAGGCCAGCACAGGCCAATAATAACTTACCTTAAAAAATAACCAGCACATATAGGGCTGGAAGTGCCTAGCAAGCACAAAAGCCGGTACCACCAAAAGCAGCAGCAATATACAAAATAAAGAAAATCCCCTCAAAATTATGTACACTATAACTATATGTATATAAATTTTGTCAATTTTGAATATAAAAGTTAAAATCTAGAAGGAATGGGTAAATATATTTCTGATCTTGGAGTAGAAAAGGCTTTTTGTAACTGTTACATAAAAATCCAAAAGCTATAATGGGAAAGAAAGATAAATTCCAATATATGAAATTAATACTGCTTTTTTCAAAAAATTTTCCAAAGTTAAATAATCAAAAATAGACTGGGAAAAGATATTTCTGACACATTTGTAAAATCTACATATAAGTGTTTCAGTTAAATTCTAACATTTTTTTTTACATTTCATATGTAAACTTGAAATAGTTGCATGGTTCGTAAGGCAAGATACTTCAATGATAGCAAAGATCCCAAATGATTTCTGTAACTAAAGGAGAGAATGGATAATGGAATCACCTACAAATTGAAGTATCTAGTCACTTGTTTAGACCCTAACAAAGAAATGAATATAAAATATATTTTCCTTCAAGTATGCCATGGGAAAATAATGAAAAATATTAGTACCTGTGGGCTTTGGAAGATATTATAAATTAGTCACAGAGGTCTTCCTTGAGGTGATAATTCACCAAAGGCATGAATAAAGTGAGGAAATAATTTATATGAAAATCTGGAAAATAGTGTATTATGTATGAAGGCCAGGGATCAAATAGAGCAAGGAAGTCAATGTGAACAGAGGGAAGACTGATATAAGATATTGGAACAGTATGTATGAGGCCATGTTACATAGAACTTTGTGGATTTGGTAGAATATGGATTTTTTCTTAATGTTATAAGACCACATTAGAGAAAGTTGAGTTATTAGCCTAGAAGACAATTGTAAAGAGTTCAGTAAGAGTTGAGTTTTAGTGGTTGATATTGGGATCTATTGGGCAGATAAGGCCATTTATTGATGTATTGTATATCAAGTGGCAGGAAAAGAGAACCAAGTGAGTTGATATTGGACCATTTTCTGAAATGCAGAGGGGTAGATTTTTTTTTTTTTTTTGGGTCCAATTATGGGGCCTGAACTCTGGGCCTGGGCACTGTCCCTCAGCTCTTCAGCTCAAGGCTAGCACTCTACCACTTATGCCACAGCGCCACTTCT
>NW_012267269.1:3305973-3311890 GCF_000151885.1 Dipodomys ordii
TCCACCTGTATCCCTATTTAAACAATTTGTTTTTTCCCTTCCCCTCCACAAATTATACCAACATCAAATACAGTGAAAACAGGGGTTATACCATGGGGAAGGGACAAACACAGCAACAAAGAAATATCTTATAAATATGTTAGAAACAATAGCAAGAAAGAAAAAACATTTGAATCCTTATCTTCGGGTTCATTTTGCCTAACATCAACTTGTCTGACTGTTTCTGCTTATCTCAGACATATACTAGTAATTGCAAATAAGGGAAACCATGGAACCTATGTTTCTTTGGTACTAGCTTACTTCACTTCATATAATTTTTTCCAAGTCTTTCCATTTCCTAACAAATGGGGCAATGTCATTCTGATGGAGGCATAGAATTCCATTGTGTATATATACCACATTTTCTTGATCCATTCATCTACTTAATTTTTTTATTTTTTAAAAATTTTTTGCTGGTCCTGGGGCTTGAACTAAGGTTGTAGGCACTGGCCCTGAGATTTTTTTGCTCAGGGTTAACTCTCTACAACTTGAGCCATAGCTCTACTTCTGGCTTTTTTTTTTTTTTTTTGATGATTAAAGATAAGAGTTTCATAGACTTCCCTGCTCAGTCTGGCTTTGAACTGTGATCCTCAGATCTCAGCTTCCTGAGTAGTTAGGATTATAGGCATAATATAATTGTTTGCTTCTTACTTCATAGACTGTCTTTGTCAGAAACTTCTAGATCTGACTCAGTTTTCCCCTTAGATAATTTCAGTATGTACTGGAAAGCCTGGGATGACCTTGCACTATTCTCTAACAAATTGAGAGTTTTCAGTTATACTCCAATACTACACTCCAGGGTATGCTCAGTCATTTAATACTAGATTATTGAGCCTCTCCTTGGTCTTTAGAAACAATGGAATGATGCTAGGTACTCCTTATCAAACATTTGGTGTGCTGTAGTCCCATGACATTTAGCATAGCAATTAAAACGCTTGCTTTCCTATTAAATAGACTTCATTATATTTTCTAAATGAGAGCTAAACATATGGATACCTTTTCCTTTTTCTTTATTGCAATCATGATCATATAATCTGAATATAATTTTTCATAACCTAAGCTATGTTCATCTTTGGAGTCTCTATCCCCCAGATCATTCCAGTATTGTTTGTAATTTTACTTGCTAAAATCTGTGATATATCTCTAATTTTATCATTCTTGATGTTGCAGACTCCTAAAACACTATTCCCAGTTTCTTCTTATGTTGCTTGTATGTTTAATTTATAAGTCAGTTTTTTCCTTTTGATAATCAGAATTAACTATTCTGTTGAAGCATCCTTACTACTTCCACAGTCATTGTTGGGATTAAATGTGACCTCTTTCCATCTTTCTCTACTTTGAAGCAGAGTAAATATTCTAGAGAAGTCCATGGAATATAATTGTTATGTTTTTTCTTTATTCTGTTCTTTTACTTGTTAATTTTTCCAACTTTAAAAAAGCATCCTGAATTTTTACTTTCTTCTTAGTTGATCAGGACCAAATATTAAAATACTATTAGATCATTTTTCATTCTTTACAACTTCTGTTTTTTATTTATAATATACCTAATACATATTTGTATAGAAGAATATATATAATGTACACATAATTTACAAATAAGTATACATATATTAGAGGTGAGTACTCAAAAATTTTTGCCATAATGCATTTCTCAGCCAGTACCTATGGCTTGGGCTTTTAATCCTAGATACTTTAGAGGTGGAGATGGGGAGGATGCATGGTTTGAGACCATTGATACCCAATATCAACCAGTATCTGGCATGGTGATACATGCCTATTATCCCAGCTACAGAAAGAAACTTAGATAGGAGGATTGTGGTCCAGACAAGATCAGGCAAAAAGGGCGATACTTTCTCAAAAATAAACAGCTAAAAGAGCTTCAGGCATTGCTTAAATAGTAGAGTGCCTGTCTAGCAGGTACATGCATTGTACTTATAAACTGATTTGTCTAATTGAAACCCCTTTGCACAACTACCTAATGATAACCATAAATAATAAAGAATAGTCAAAATGTCAAAGTCAAATAGATTACAGAAAATTTGTTTGAGTCAAATTAATTAACTATAATCAGTTACCCAAATTGTGCTCTCTTTGGTTAATTATTTTTTGTGCCAGTTTTGGGGCTTGAACTCAAGGCCGTGTGCTGTTGCTGTCCCTGAGCTATTTTTACTGAAGGCTAGTGCTCTACCACTTTAAGCTGCAATTCCATTTCACTTTTTATTCATTAGAGATGAGTTTCATGGACTTTCCTGCCTGTGCTACCTTTGAACAGTGATCCTCAGATTTCAGCCTCTGAAGTAGCCAGGATACCAGGAGTGAACCATTGACTGTCAGCTCCATTTAGTTTTTTGTTGTTGTTGTTGGTCATGGGGCTTGAACATGGGCCTGGGCGATGTCCCTCAGCTCTTCAACTCAAGGCTAGCACTCTACCACTTGAGCCACAGTGCCACTTCCAGTTTTCTGAGTGGTTTATTGGAGATAAGAGTCTCACAGAGTTTCCTGCCCTGGCTGAGTAGCTAGGATTACAGGCGCGAGCTCCCGGCACCTGGCCTGTTTAGTTTTGTTACTATATAAGGCTTGGTCTTAGACAACATTTCTTCCCCTTGGAATTTGTATTCATCTTCTTTGTTCTTTTTCTTATGAAGAAAGTCTGTATCAGTTGTCAGAAGTTATTTTTCATTATAAATACTTATATTAGTTATTTGTGTATATTATTTGTCTACAATGGACTTGAAGATACTCTTCCTTGGGTTCTTTACCTTATAGTATGGATTTAGACCGGTTGCTTTGTTTAAACTATTCACAGATATCATCCTAGATTTTCTTTTCATTATCTTCCAGAACTTGTTCCATACCTTCTAGGATTCCACATATGTTCCTTTTCATTTTGATGGATTATTATTTTCTACTCTTTTCCTCAGAAAGGATGCAAAGGTGGCATATGCCTAAGCTGTTTGGCATTTTTCTTTCTGCTTGATATTTCAGCAGTATGTAAAACGTACATGTAGTATCCTTTCAATTCTTTTTAAAGCATAACTTTATTACCTTCTTTTAGCATATAGTGTTGCCACCAGGAGCCCAATGTTAATGTTCCTCTTGCTTCTTCCAGGCTGCATTGTAAAACTTCAACAGCATCTGTTTAAACAAAAACTTCATTCTTTTCAGCTTTGGATTGGCTAGGAAAGATTTTCTTTTGGTAGGAAAAAAAATTTCTCTTCTTTCTTCATTTTAGCACTGTAATAGAGGTTGAACTTTCCAGCCTCTTTAGCCTTTCTTGCTCATAATTTTCATTGTCTTCCATCATTAAGTGATTTTTTTAACTTGATTTATGCTATGGTCTGAATGTTGGCATCCCTACACTTTCCAATTCAAAGGTTGGGAGCTAATAACACAGGTGATAGCTTGAAGAGGTAAGGCCTTTAAGGAAGTGACTAACTCATGAGGGTAGAATCATGTGGGATTAAAGAAAGAACCTCCAACCCCTTCTGCCAAGTGAGAAATAGGGACTCATCAGACACAGAATCTATGATGCTTTGGTTTTGGACTTTCAGTCTCCATAATTATAAGCAAGAAATGTCGATTTTATAATTTATTCAGTCTGTACTCTCTATTTTATAATAGTACCTCAAATGGTTGAAGACATTTTACTTAGTTGAAAGTTTCAAGTTTGAGTGTAGTTTTTACTCTAATATTTACTTGACTTTTCAAAGTAGTCTTCTGTAATAGAATGACTTTTTAATCTTTTTAATTATATTTTCTAAAGTTACAAATTTAGAAAATTTACTCAGAAAAACTTTAGACATTTCTGTTCTTTGCATTATCTTTGTTTTCTTTGGTGTATTTGTTCTTTTCATTTGATGTTGATGTTTTCCTTCACATGTATGATCGTTCATGTTTGTGTATGAAGGTCCATGTTACTATATATAGGTATGTTACTCCTTTGGATTTGCTTTGCATTTTGTGTATTTGTTTATCAGAATGTTACCTCCCTTTGTGGAATGATTTGCCTGAGGGACCTAGCAACAGGTATTCCTGCAAGTTATGTGCTAGATTGGCTTCATTATAGCAAATAAGTATAATCAGCTTTGCATTACTCTAACAAATATCTGAATGAATCAACTTACAAAGAGGAAATGTTTAAAGCCTTTTGGAGGTCTTAGATGTGCTTAGAGATGGCAAAGCAGAGAGTTGTATTATAAGCTAGAGCAAAGGCATTTGAATTTCAGTGTGCTTCACCTAAACTAGAAACTCCATAATTTATGGCTAGGCATAAGAATGGATTCTCCACTTAACAACTGTACTTGGAGTTGGACTTGGCTTCAATGATAGCTCAGGCAGCATGAGAAATACTGATACTTTTCCAACTGAGAACTGGGAATGGGAGAGAGGGAACGCTAATTTTTGTCTGCAGATGTCTTAAATCTCCATCCTGATGAGCTAGAAGGGTGACAGGATTATGGTTTGGTTCAGATACCACAGACACTTACTTTTCTTACTGTATTGCATAGATATTATTAAATACCTTTTTTTTCACTTGTAGTTTGCCCTTAGACTATTTCTCTTAGGCTTTAAGTATTGTCTCCCTCTCTCTCTCTCTCTTTCTCTCAGTATCTTTCTGTCTGTCTTTCTCTGTATGTATGTGTTTTTATCTGTTTCTCTGGGCAATGGATTTGGGTAATTTTTCATACTTTGCTGTCCAAAGTCTATTTGTTTATATTGTTTTAACCTGGTAAATTTTGGGGTTATTTTTTATTCAGCAATGTATAACTGACACCTTGGATTAAAAGATGTAATTGAAATTGTGATAGGTACCACTAAATCATCAGTTTAAAAAGTTGTAACAATTTCTATTTTCGCCATCAGTGTGAAAAGGTTCCTGATTCCCCTATATCCTGGACATGATATTTTCAAGCTTTTTATTTTCATTCATCTGAAAGGTAAAAGAAGTGCACCTTATTTTGTATGCATGAAGTCTTAGAGCCATTTTGTATTATTTTCTGTGGATTTTTTCTTTTATATGTCTTTCTATTTCCATTGCCGATGGCATTTCTATTTCATGTCCTATTGTGCCCTTCAAATTCAGTATATATAGGATTTATTGGCTTTTCCTTTGAGTTATTTTACTACATAACTTTCTGACTACCACAGACTTGCTTTTGTCTAAATTTCACATCTTGAGGGTAATCTTTGATATCTTTTGGTATGTTTTTGGACAGAAAATCAATTCTCAAGTTCAGTCACTTTCTCTTTTGCAATGTCACTCAAACCCAATTCCTCTGTGTCCTTAACTTCCAAATCCTCTACTTTGGCTCTTAGTATTTCAGCTCTGAACATCTTATTGATTTCTTTTGTATGTAAGTTCTGTTTTACATCTTTACTGTGTTTCTTAGATTTCTGGGACTTTTTTTTTATCTCAATGGATGTTGAGGTTTTCAGGTGCTTTTTAATTTATCAATTAATATGATCATGATTTTTCTTCTTTTAGATAGCTGATATGGCAGAATATATTGACTTATTTTTTCAATATTATGTGACTTGCACAATTGAAATACATTTTATTTGATCATACATATAACTGTATTGTTCAATACTATTTTCTAGTAGTAAAGCCTTTTTGCATCTGTAATTATGAGGTGTTGTTTTTATGTTTTTTTGTGTGTTTTTAATCTTTGGTTTTAGTTTTGGAGATAAAGGTATCTGTATAGGGGCTGGGAAGGTGGCTCAGGGGTAGAGCACTTGCCTTGCATGCCTGAGGCCCTGGGTTCGATTCCCCAGCACCACATAAGCAAAAAGAAAAAAGCCGGAAGTGGTGCTATGGCTCAAGTGGTAGAGCACTAGCCTTGAGCTGAAGAGCTGAGGGACAGCGCCCAGGCCCAGA
>NW_012267269.1:3312019-3349812 GCF_000151885.1 Dipodomys ordii
AAGTGGTAGAGCACTAGCCTTGAGCTGAAGAGCTGAGGGACAGCGCCCAGGCCCAGAGTTCAGGCCCCACGACCGGACCCAAAAAAAAAAAAAGGTATCTGTATAAAATTAATTGCTTCTGTTTTCTGGAACAAATTGTGTAAAATTCCCATGAACCTTCCTTTAAATGTTCAGTAGGATTTTCCAGTGAAATTATCTCAGTATAGACAGTTCTATTTTGGGAGTTTATACATTATAAATTTAATATCCTTAGTAATTATAGGACAGTTTCATTTGTCTGTATCATATTTGATGTCATGTAATTTGTATATATAAAAGAACTGGTCCAGTATATCTAAGTTATCAAATTTATGAGTGTAGAGTTCTTCAATATGTTCTCTTACATTTTTGGGGTCTGTAGTATCTATAATGCTAATTCTAATTATTCTTAATATTGGCAAAGTATGTCTTCTGTCTCCTTCCTTTTCCTTCCCTTCCCTTCTTTTCCTCTGTCCTTCCATTTTCTCCTACTCTACCTCCTTCAATTCCTTCCTCCTTCCCTTCTCCCTCTCTTCCTCTTTCCATCTATCCTGCTCTCTATCCCTCCTTCTTGTAGCACAGGCTAGCCTCAAACTCATTAGTAGCCCATACTGGCCTTGAACTTGTGATTATCCTGCTTCAGGCTCCCACTCACTGGGATTGTAAACTGACATACTGGGCTACCTTTCCCTTTTTACTATATAGACTTGCTAAGAGTTTATTTTATTCAAGTGTGTTAAATTACAAAAATCAGTAGGGAACATTTACCCTCTACAATCAGAAGTTTTTTAGTTTAGTGTATAGTATATTGGGATTTTAGATGTGTTTTAAGGGAGAATAGGGAGAATATTTTGAATCTATTTTCCTTTGCTGTCTTTTAAAAACTTACATATTTTCTACTGTATTTAATGAGTTAATTGAAGTGGGTAATTTGATTTCATTGCAGCTTGTTGCTTAAAATAGAATTTTAAAAGTTTCTTAGATAAAGATTTTATCCAGAGAGAAAGTGTCAGATACCTGGGACTTATTTTTATCACTCTTCTCTTTCCATGGCAGAGAAGCCTTCACCTGTTATTTATAACTTTTTTCCTTTTGAGTTCCAAGTTTAAATAACATTTCAGCTAGCCCATTGCAAGGATTATGTCCCAGAGAGAAAATATTTTCTGTGTATGCCCTAGAGCTTTATTTAGTTGGGCATATCAGTGTGCATTATAATGGCAGGGTCTCTCCTGGAATAGGTTCTAATAGCTATAAAACATATGTATTTGCCCATGAACACAAGTGATACTTGTTAGTGCAGATAAGTGTCTTCAAAGTAACTTCATATGTGTATACAAAGTAATGTTCCAGAATCCATATTTACTATAGATTTTAAGTTAAGTGCAATTTGAAGTAATGTTCTTGCAAGTTTTTTTTGATGGAAGAGATAAATTTATGATTAGTTAACAAAAAATTTCAAACCATGTATGAATTTAATATGATTAGTAAACAGGCAATAATATTTCAAATCATCTGTAAATCTGAGCTACATTATATTTGGAACATAACCACCTTTGTTTAGAAATATTTTATTATTTTATTATTAATAGTAGTATTATTAATTTATTTTTTTGCCAGTCCTGGGGCTTGAACTCAGGACCTAGGCACTGCCCCTGAGCCTTTCTGTGCCCTGAGCCACAGCACCATTCCTGGCTTTTTCTGTTTATGTGGTACTGAGGAATCAACTCAGGGCATCATGCATGCTAGGCAAGCACTCTACCACTAAGCCACATTCCCAACTCTATTACAGGATATTTTAAAAAACAAATTTTATCATTATGTAAAGATTTCAGACAATATAAACCTAGGAGAAAAAGTGGTAACAGAAATCAGAGTTCTAGTGGTTTACTTTTGAAAACTAGATTGTAACATTAAAATTATTCTGTGAATAAATACTGTTTTTCTTTAAAAAAGGGGGATACAGATGTTTAAACAGAATCTCAAGCAATGAAATACAGCTCTGCTAACTTAATTGTTTACATGAAATGCTAACAATCTTCAGTCATACCGTTAGTAACATTGATAAAGAATAACGTTGTTTTCAATGCCTTTGGTTCATTTTCATGGTTTTGTCCAAATAAACCTTGCAAAGGAAAATGAAATGATGCTGAGATCAATGGTATTTAAAGTAGTTGTGAAGTAAACTAAACATGAGATACAGTTCTGCATCCATTTATTTGAAAATACCTCGAGGCCTTTTCGTATCCCAAAGGTATTTCTAATTTGCACAGTAAAGGTACTATTATTTATATTTTAAATTAATATTCAGATATAACTATATCAGATAAATATACCTGACTTGTGAAGACATGTATGTAATTTTGACTAAGAACCAGTCAAGTAAAATGAATAATTTTTGGTTGAAATGGAACTATTGTCAACTTGTTTTTGAAGTTTCACATTGAGGTCATGAAATACTATTAATAATAACATATTGGAGGCAGAAAATAATCCTAAATGTTGATCTTACACAGTTTCTATAGACATTCATCTTATTTTGAGAAGAAATTTTATTAAAATTGTTAAATTATGTTGGTGTGTCACTAATAGAATGAATTTTTGAAATCTTTGAAAATTATTTGTTCATTTACTTGTTGTGGCAAATCTGGGTATGTAGCTCAAGTTGGTTTTGAACTTGAGATCTATGTTTTAGCTTTCCTAGTGTTTTGATTATAGTCATACACCAACATGCCTGGTTGATTTCTTGAATCTTAAGTGAACTGTATTATTTGAAAAATTATCAGTCATATACTCATACAAATGAAATTCGTGCTATTTTGGAATTTGAATTTTAAATGAATTTTTATTATAATAGATGTATTATATTATGTTAACAAGTTTCAGATATTTTTAAATGTTTAAACCCTTTTATTTAAAGATATAATCATTATAACTGATGATGTCAAAATTTGACTTGATGTACATAACAAGTTACTTTACAAGAATGAACGTAAATGGAGAAATGAAATATTATAAAAAGATAAATCTAGATACTCTTATATCATGAATGTGGGTATGTATGAAGTAGAAATTGGCCTTTGAAATTGTGATTTGTATAAGGGAAAAGTACTATTATTGCTATGAACATGATTACAGTTTCCATTGCCATTATGAATTGGCTTTTTTGAGTTCAGCAATTCCAGCAGATTTTTTTTTCTTTTTTTTATTGGTTATGGGGCTTGAACTCTGGGCCTGGGTGCTGCCCCTCAGCTCTTCAGCTCAAGGCAAGTGCTCTACCACTTGAGCCATAGTGCCACTTCCGGTTTTCTGGTGGTATATTGGAGATAAGAGTCTCACAAACTTTCCTGCCCAGGCTGGCTTTGAACTGCAATTCTCAGATCTCAGCCTCCTGAGTAGCTAGGATTACAGGCGTGAGCCACAGGTGCCTGGCTCAGCAGAATTTTTAATATTATTTTCTAATGTAGTATTTACTAAAATAATAGATTCCTAAACCTAACTTTCCCCAAATATGCACAGCTTTATTTAAAACCTGGTAATGTTTAAGATCTCTTAGGCCAACATTTGAAATGGTAGAGGAAATATCTTTAATTATTTTCAAAGAATTATAGATTTGAGAGAAAGTTTTAATAAACAACTCTTATTAAAGTAACAATCACAAAATATCTTTCATCTTCTTTGGTTAAGTTTCATGATTTTTAGGGCAGGGGAGTGGTGGCTCCCACCAAAATCTCCGCTACTCATGAAGAAGATGAAGAGGATTCTAATTTGAGGCCCGCCTTCAAGTTAGTGAGATTTTATCTCAACCAATAAGCTGGGTATGGTGGTGTGTACCTCTCATCCCAGCTGTTCAGGAGACATAAATAGGATCACGTTTCAGGCCTAATGGGTAAAAATGCCAAACCCTGTTCTAAAATAATTAAAGCAAAAAGGGTGGGGAGCATTATTCAAGTGGGACAGTGTCTCAATACCAAGTATTAAGACCAGAATTGAAATCCCAATACGGTCATAAAAATAAACATCACCAACATGGAATTTTAAGATTAGGACAATTAGCATTTTTGTATTCTCTTGAAGTCTATGTAGAATATGTAGCCAAATATTCCTTTATTTGGGATCCTCAAAGTAAGCCAATATAAATATTGCCATTCTAGTAAAATTGTCTGTTGAAACTTATCTCCTGCTAGAAATTTGACACATTATTTTCCAAGAGAAGGTATGTGTCTTTAATTTTCCATGTAGATTAGCAAGTTCTATTCCAATAGATAGTATTCTTAGAATATGAATAAGTCAAATGAAAATTAAGTTTCTAGTGTACTAGAAATTGAGTGACTACAAATGAAATAGAGCTTTTTACCTTTAAAGGATTTACTAAAATATAATAAATTCCTAACTAGTACATCATTTTTAATGATATATCACTGTTTTCTATAGAAAATAATGCTTCTTTAAAAATTATCATTGGACTCAGATCTATAAAAATTGCCCTCAAATATATGCTTAAATGTTTTTTCTTTTTTAGTTTACTTTTTTAGCATTCATTTTTCCTAATTTCTGAGATTTGCTTCCAGTGTGGATGATCTAATCTAAAAGTTTTTAGGACAGTCAAGAGGCTTCAGAAATTAAGGAAGTAGGGAAGATGAAAGACACATGAAGGGATCTTTCCTATACTATGCCTTGCATGTTTCTCTTGCTAGAAACATTTTCCTTTCTTCTCTCTTCTTTTTGAAATATTTGTCATTGTTTAGTTCTCAGAATAAGTGAAATATCTTTCTGCCCTTCAGCGGAGAATGTTTTTGTCATATTGTATCCTGCTTATAATTTTCTAACATTTTTGTATTCTACCTTGAGTACATGTCTATTGAATTGAGACTATACATTCCATAAAAACCTTTACTTTTGAATTACTTTTAATATATGGTACATCATCCATAATAGGTAGTGTTCTGCTCTTTGAAACTGCTCTCCACTCATCTCTTTAAAAGTTTTGGAAGTTGCCATCTTAAGAGGATTTTACAGTAACAAAGTATTATGTTGGTAGGCCTTAGGAAGTATTGGAAACATATGGTGGAATTTGTCTTTTTTGTTTTTTTCAATTGAGGACTTCTGTTACTTACTGTTGTTACTTATTGCCTTTAGGTAATAAGGTGGGACAACCACACAATTTACCTTATTAGATAATTTCAGGGATCATGGTGCTTTGTTACTTGTGGTCCAGTATTGAAAATAATTTGTGTGTGTGTGTATGTCTGTCTGTCTCTGTCTCTGTCTGTGTGTATGCATTGGTACTTGAGCTCAGACACTTGCTCACTCTGTTTTTCTTTGGTGGGGAGGGAAGGGGGCTGGTCCTAGGACTTGAACTCAGAGCCCGGTGCTGTTCTTGACCTTTTTGCCAAAGTCTAGTACTCTACCACCTGAAACACATCTCTACTTTCAGCTCTTTTGGTGGGAGATAAGATTATCACAGACTTTCCTGTATGGGCTAGCTTCAAACTGTGATCCTTGGATCTCAGCCTCCTGGTTAGCTAGAATTACAGGTATGAGCCACTCACACAAAGCTTACTTTGCTTCTTTTGCTCACTGCTGGAACTTTGCCACTTGAATTATGCTTGTAGTTTGGGCTTTTTGCTGATTGAGTGGATTCATGAGTCTCATAGATTTGTCTATTTTGACTGGCTTTCAGTTTTGATCCTCTTGAAGAGGTAGGTTTATAGGAATGAACCAGTAGGGCCTGGCTGTTGTGTACATTCTATAAGTTAAACTTAAGACAGTGAAGTGAATGTGGTTTCTCTTCCTCCTTCATGACTGGAACTGGAGCTTACTTCAGACTTGTATCTTTTTTTTTTTTTTGGGTCTGGTTGTGGGGCCTGAACTCTGGGCCTGGGCACTGTCCATCAGCTCTTCAGCTCAAGGCTAGCGCTCTACCACTTGAGCCACAGCACCACTTCCGGCTGTTTTTCTTTTTTCTTATGTGGTGCTGGGGAATCGATCCCAGGGCCTCATGCATGCAAGGCAAGCGCTCTACCACTGAGCCACCTTCCCAGACTTGTATCTTGAAAAAACTGAGCCAAAACTTTGAGACAATTAATATAACTGTTGTAAGGAGACAACAATCAAATACAAAATCATAATTATGCCAGAAAGGAGCTTGTTGCTTTATTTATTTATTTTTGCCAGTCCTGGGGCTTGAACTCTGGGCCTAGGTGCTGTCCCTGAGCTGCTTTTGCTCAAGGTAAGTGCTTTACCAGTTGAACCAAAGCTATATTTATGGGTTTTTTTTAGTAGTTTTTTGGAGATAAGAATTTCATGGAGTTTTCTGCCTGGGATGGCTTTGAACCATGATGGATCCTCAGGTCTCAGCCTCCTGAGTAGCTAGGATTACAGGCATGAGCCACCAGTGCCTAGAGAGTTTTATTTTTATTCATTTGGAAATGAAAATTTTTTATTAATGTACCAAATGTCAAAATTATAATTTTCTGTCACAGTTTGGCTTGATTGATATAGGTAGTGATGTTTATACCTATAAATTCTTTTTAATTTTCAGTACTGGAGATTGAACTCTAGGTTTTAAGCATGCTAATCATGTGCCACCTGAGCCATTTCCCCAGCTGTTTTGTTTTCCTTTAGTTTTTGAGAGGTGGTCTTGCTACTCTTTTGCTCAGGCTATCTTTAAATTAATGATCTCCCTGACTTCCAAATAGTAAATGTATTAATGCTATTATTATCTAATGTTTTAGTTTAAATTCCTTTTTAGTTTGTTTATATAGAATCTTAGAAATGTCAGTATTTTGTAATAGGCTTTCCAGGAGTAACTTTCAATGTTTTTGATGTTACTGTTGTTTGTTACATTTTATTTTAAATTTACAAAATGATGTCATACTTGAATTTGAAAATTCAATTTGAGAAATATTACATCTCAAATTGATGTTATCAGAATTTACAAACAAAAATTCTTCATTACCTATATATGTTCTAAGTTAAGTTTAAAAAGAAATTGTCTTTTTTTGTAACAATACTTGTGCTTGAACTTAGGGCCTTGTACTCTTGCTGGCTTTTTCTGCTCAAGGCTGGTACTCTACTATAAGAACCACAGCTGTACTCCCAGCTTGGTGATTAATTGGAAATAAGAGTCTCATGGAATTTTCTATCTGGGTGGCTTCAAACTATGATCCTTAGCTCTCAGTTTCCTGAGTAGTTAGGATTGCAATCATGAGCCAACAATTCTGTTTCACATATTATTTGGGGTGGAGGGGTGGAGATCTCTTTGGCATAGTTTCCTTTTTTTAAAAAAATACTCTGTACATTGGGGTAAACATAATAATATTTTTTCTTTTCACTCTACTATTTTCAATTCTTCTTATTCTAGAAATAAAAGGACCATCCTGAAAAATGACAATCATAAAAGGGAATGACTTAGTTGTTGTTGGGATATTTATTTAAGATATGTATGTATGTATGTTGTATCCTTGAAGTGCTCTATTGAAATGTTTAACCTTATAGAGGTTATCTTGTGCTTTATGTTTATATTTATGTGTGGAGTTAAAAAGTTTAGATGCTTGACAAACAGACTGTTGCTATAAGGTTATACTATGTAGTTTCATTACAGAGAAACGCTTCTCTCCTGCTTATTCCACTCCTAAACACATGGATTGCACAGCTGCTATATGCTTTTACACTGTCCCCTGTGTATTAAGCCAACACGGCCTGCATAGGGGTTGCATTTTGGAGCATGGTGGTAGCATGGCTGGTTGGAGACCTCAGAAGTGTAGCTGCCAGAATTTTGCCATCTGGCAGCATTGCTGCTAGGCTGTTCCACTCAGGGTATAAAATATTTTTGCTGAGCACTTATCCTGTTGGAATAGCCATGTATGCATAGGCAGAGATATGGATGGATGGTCATGGGAACTAACAGAAAGATGTTTAATTGGAACTATTCTAATGTTCAACATGAGAGAACATGTAGTAAAGTATGCAGAAATACATTTGGACTTTTACAATAGATGCAGGAAGCTTGACAAACAGTCTTTTAACTTTTATGGAGACCTTTAAAGAATTGGAGAATAGAGTGAAGCATAGTTACTTAAACCTTTTTATACTCAGTAGAAGGTAATACAGAAACCAAATTTTGTTTTTAAGATAAAATAAGCCCGATTGTCCCTATTTAATCAAAGTTTATTCTAGTTTCATTGAAAATTCCCCAAACACTGAATGTAAGTAAACATTCTGTGAAAAAGATAGTATTATGCAGCTTGCATGTATACATATCTGCATATCAGAGCACAAAATATTGACATGATAATTGCAGTCAAGCCTGAGTGAACAGTGGCCTGTGGGAATTCATCTGGTGGTGTACCAACTGGATGGCTGCTCAGGACACAGTGTGAAATGCAACGTGCAAGTTAGCACTTTATTCAGCACAGGCAGGCATCATTAAAAATCCTCGGGGGCAGCCCTGGTGATGTGCAGATGTTAAAACAGTCTGTTCTGAAGTGCTGATATTTTTTAACATTATAAGAGACTTCTATGTTCCAGGTGAAAAACACTTGCACCATTATTAAAGGCATATAATAGATAATCTCTTCTAACTTGTCTAAGTGTCCTACAAAGTGAATATTGAATATCTGCAGAAATATCTGGAAATGTAATTAAGAGAGAAAAGTACAAGAAAATCGGGAAATACTCATTTAATTATCAACACTAAACAAAATGTTTTTTTCTTAAGTTTCAAATTTGTTTAGGTGAGTTATTAAAGAAATACATGTTATAATGTTATTCTGTAATATGTTAAATCTAAAGTTATGTCTTGCTAAACTCTTATTTTTAATGCATTCATCAATATGCCATGATTTACAGACTTAGATACAGAAATTGTGTTCTAAACCAGAACTACTTGGTTGAACAGGGAGTTAAAAAATGTCCTTTTTCATATGTGAAGTTTATTTCTCCAGCTCAAGCTTCAGCTTTTAGGTACTTTGAAATATATAATTTACATTAAAAATAAAATATAGTTCTAAGTTCTAGATTATATAATAAAAGCTAAATCATAAGTAAAAACAAAATAGTTATTAAGTCCACATGAATGTTTAAAATATTTTATTCCAACTTATTTGCTCAATTATTAAGCAAAATACTCTGTTCAGTTTTTTTTTTTTGGTCATAGGGCCTGAACTCTGGCCTGGGCACTGTCCCTCAGCTCTTCAGCTCAAGGCTAGTGTTCTACCACTTGAGCCACAGCACCACCTCTGGCTTTTTCTGTTTATGTGGTGCTGAGAAATCAAACCCAGGGCCTGATTCATGCAAGACAAACACTGAGCCACCTTCCCAGTCCTGTTCAATTATTTTTATTCAGAGTATAATTTTTTCAGTAATCATTCTTTGTCTTTTGGGATTTTATCATTTCCTTTATGATGTATGTCTCAAGTGGGATTTGTGTTCTTGTATAATATAGTGAAATATGGTTGTAAGTATGTAACCTCTTTTTCAAGTTTTATTAGTGGATTGTTTGTAGATGCTATGATAGTAATTGATTGTGCACATTCAAAATAGGAAAGTTGTTATAAAATACTTCATGACTAAAGGACAAATAATCTAATAATATAACTAATATAACTAATAATAGTCTTTCAATTTTAGAACTTTCATGTTGACTAGAAATTAGGATTGTTTATAAGTGAAAGCCTATATATATATATATATAAATCTGTATTTACTATACTTACATGAAAACAGTCCAAATGGCCTTATTTTATTTGTTGTTATTATCTATAAATTAAGATGAATTATCTTCAGTAACTTTTATTTTTTATTTTGTTTTCTAATTCATACCACTATCATTACCTCATTTACAGTTAAATGTTTCTTTTACACTCTAATATTTCATTTTGACATCTCATTAAAAATGGGCTCAAACCCAGAAAATATGATATTGTCATACTCCATAATATATGACATGGTCTATAATACAATAAAATTTTGCTTCTTAATGATTTTGAGTTTAGAAAAGTGGCAAAAATGTTAGTATGGTAGTTCATGTCACTAAATAAAGCAATGTTAAATGTTTAAATAGGTAATACTCTTGGGAAAAGTGATTGGAGCTTTCATCTTGTACACATTTGACAGCCTCTCTTCTCTTCATTTTTCATCCTAAAGAAGTCTGCAAATATTCTTAGCTCACGTCATTATTGCACATCAGTGGTTCTAATTAGCTAAACAGGAGTTTGTCTCAGTCATTGATCATCATCAACTTCTTGACAATGCCTTTTTTTTAGAAACCTTTTGAAATGTCTTATAAAATGTAAAATACATATTAATTGAGTTGTTCAGGTAACAGTGATGTTTTAAACAACTATTTTTAAAATTTTGTTTTTAAACATAAACAGTACTAAATTCATGTTGTAGCAGAATTTTCTCCTGGGATCATTTTCCTGTATCAAACATATTAGGTATCTCATACTATAAGAAGGCACTACTGAGAACTTTTCTTAAACATTTGTAAATTAAAAAAATAAAATTACAAAATAGTTCTCCAGTATAGTTTTTTGTTATTGAAATGTTCCTAAGACCTGTTATATATGATGTTTACATTTAATTTATGGTCTATATATGTTAAAATGTCTCATTCAATTTATTGACAGGTAAATGTGTTTTTGTTTCTTGACTCCTAGACTTTAGTTGGCATTCATATCATTTGAAGTCTTGCCTCTGGCTGCTGTAACAAATACCATAGAATGAGCAGTTTTAAACAAGAAACAGTTATTTCTCATATTCTGGAAGTTAGGAAGTCCAAAGTTAAGGCATCATCTGATTCAGTTCCAGATGAAGGCTCTTTTGCAAGCTGGGTTCATTCTTGTTCCAACCTTTTGTAGTAATGAGAGAGAGAGAGGATACTAAAGTCATTCATGAGGTACCTGTATTTGTGACCTAATTACCTCCCAAAGTCTCTATCTACAAATATCATCATTGGGGATCAGGGATTCAATATATAGATTTTGAGGGTGAGACAAACATAGATTCTCTAGCACCTTCTTAAATATAGGTTATTGTACACTTTCTCAGTGTGTGTCTTGGATGGGAGGCAGAACTTGCATTTCCAACTTTACTCATGCTACTCTGGCAACTTGTTAGGCTATATGTTTATGACAAGTAATAGAAAAAAATCAACCTAATGTCCAATTCATTTGAAATTTTAATAATGCTTTAATTGTTTTTTTGGTCTGCTATTAGTGATTAAATACAGGGACTTATGTTTGTTAGGCCAGAACTTTAACACTTGAGCCACACCTAAGGCCCTTTCAACATAAATTATTTTTAAGGTAGGGAGTTTAGCTTTATGCTTGGCCCAGCTTGGGTTTTGATTTACCTATTTGTACTTTACCATGTCACTGGGAATGACAGGCTCATGCCTTTGTGCTCAACAATTGGTTGAGATGGAGTCTTAGGATGTTTTGTTGTCTTGCTTGTCATAAGAGGGGTAGAACTCTCATGATCTCATGATCTATACCTCTCAAGTAGCTAGGATTACAAGTTTGAGCCACCATGCCCCTATGATGTATGTCTCAAGTGGGTTTTGTGCTCTTGTGCAATACTAATGATTTTATGATTCAAGTGATAATTTGAAGAGTATACATGAGTATTAGACAGGCTACTGTCTGTCACTCATTTTTGGAAGTAGGCTACATTTCACTTTGTAAAAGACATAAGTTAAAGAAAGTATTTGAAGTCAGTGGATTGTAATTATGCATGAAATGTGCAATTAATGCATGGTACATAGAAAATAAGATAATAAAGCAAGACAAAGTACAAATAGCAAAAAATCTTAATAATGTATATCTTTGCAAAATTTCCAACATAGTTCGCTCAACTGTATGCCTATATCGAGAAACCTAAACATGGCTAGAGAAAAGTCCTGACCTGTGGTAACACTGGTCCTTTGTAAGTTTATGACCACTAACTTGGTCTTTAATACTGCCTGGTTGTCATCCTTTTCCCCCCTGTCCCCCTTAAACCATCCTTGGTCCCTAAAGTATTTTATTCTTCTCTTCAGCTTTGACTATTTTCTACTGGCTTCCTATACCACTAAGAAAACAGAAGCTTAGAAGAGATACTTATTTGCTCCTTCCAGTAACCATATATACAAAGAATCTGAATATGTACTCCTAATATCTTTTTCCTTTGAAAGAAAGTTTATACTGGTGTCTTAAGTCTAAACAAACTCTATCCACTAAAGCCTCAAGGACTCAGTGATGTCATACTAGAATCTCTCATCTACATCATGAGTATCTCTCTCCTGTTTTGGATCTTTCCTGGAAGCATGTACACATACACTTTTCCTTATCTTAAAACTAACTTTTGGTATCTTAATATCCTTGACTTACTGTTACATTTTGTGATTTATGTCTTTTCATTTGTAATTATGTTTCTAGTCACCATTCTTACAAAACAGTTCTTGTTAAGATCATTAGTGATCTCACATTGTAAATCTACCAGTTGACCCTGAGTCTTTGTCTTTTTTTTTTTTTTTTTTTTTTTTTTTTTTTACTTTTTTTATTGTGAAAATACCATACAGAGGGGTTACAATTACATGGGCAAGGTAATGCGTACATTTCTTATCAAGCATTGTTGCCTCCTGTTTTGTTTCCCCTTCCCATCCCTTCCCATCTCGCGCCCCCCCCCCAACGCAACTCTCCCCCCCCAAGGTTGTAAAGTTCGTTTTTTGACATAACATCTTGTATATCTCATTGTTGTAATTTATCATAGATAAGATATGGAACCAACCCAGATGCCCCTCAGTAGAAGAATGGATCAAGAAAATGTGGTATATATACAAAATGGAATTCTATGCCTCCATCAGAAAGAATGACATTGCCCCATTTGTTAGAAATGGGAAGACTTGGAAAAAATTATATTGAGTCTTTATCTTCTTAAACTCATTTTCAGTATCTGATACAAGCATTTGGTTATTCCTTTCTTCTAGAAACACTTCATTAACTTATTTTCCACTATTATCCTAATACACAACCGGTCTAGCTACTTCTTTATATTATTTACTGCTTTTATTTTTTAATAATTTTTTTCTTATCCTAATAAGTTGTAAATATTTGAGTTCTCCAAGACTCAAATATCAGGTATCTATCCAAAATCACTTCTTTGGATGATCCTTTGTACTCTTACAATCTAACATATATTTGAACTATTCTTAAACCTTTGTCTCAAGCATTAATTAGTGATTGAAGATTTGTTTTTTTCCCCCCATCTATTTGGATTTTGATTAAGGCATCTCAAACAATATAGCCAAATACAAATTTCTGGGGTCTACATCATTTCTCTCTATTTCATATAATATCTGTCTACTTCTAGCGACTCAGAGAAAACTCTTGGAGATATTCTCTGTGGTTATAAAAGTGTGTGTGCCAGCCAGTCCTGGGGCTTGAACTTAGGGCCTGGGTGCTAATCCTGAGCTTTTTTTGCTCAAGACTAGCACTCTGTTGCCTAAGTCATAACTCCACTTTTTGGTAGTTAATTGGAGAAGACAGTCTCATAGACTTTCCTGCTCCGACCTAGCTTCAGATCTTTGCCTCCTAAGTAGCTAGGATTATAGATGTGAACCCTAGCACCTGGTTGTTGCAGATTTCTTTACTTTTCTTTCTTCTACCTCTTAAATCTAATATATCAAGAAATCATGTTAGCTCTACTTTTAAAATATTCAAAATTTTTTATCACTTCTCATCTATCTCTTATAGTTTTAAAAATTTTATTTTATTGTAAATGTGTGTGGCTAAGAGGTGACTATTACATGCACTGGCATCAGTGTTTTGTACTTGTTATTATTATCATAATTAGACAAACTGTTGCCAGAGGTTTGTATAATTCTTATTTCCTTCCTTTAGATCTTTACCCAAATATGACCTTTAAGGAGGGCCATTTATTCTACATAGAGTAGTAAAAACCTTCTATAGTTGCCTTAATTTATTTTTATTATACTTGAAACTATTTGACATATTGCATTGACTTAGACAGCTTTTATAATATCTCTATACTGAAATGTTAGAATAAAAGTTAGTAGCCTTCCATGAAAGTAGCCATTTGATTAATTTTGTTCATATTTCACTATACCTATGTGATAAGATCTTGATAAATACTTGTTGAATGAATAATGGATTAATATAGGTGTGAGTTTCTATTATTCTGGTTAATTTTCAGTCTGATGATTATTTAATTTTAAAGCATTTTCATCAATGACCTCTTAAAATAATTGCTTTATCTTTTATTTTACTATTGCTATATTTGGTATGTTTTAGGGTATATTATAGTTTCTTAATGAAACAAACTTACATGGTTCAAATGTGATGATGATGATGATGATGACTTTTGTCGCTTGTGGAGTTTGAACTAAGGCCTGGCTGTGGTCTCTTTAGCTCAGTGCTGACACTCTACCACTTTGAGCCACAGTGCCACTTCCAGTTGTCTTGTGGTAAAAGAGCCTTTAGTGTGTGTGTGTGTTTCAGTTGTTTTTGTTTTGTCTAGGTAATTGTATCTTCATTGAACTAATGTATTGGTATGTGTAGGTTCATGTGTTTTGGGTTTTTTTGTTACATCTTGAGAGAGAGGGTTGCTGTTACTGCTATTCCTTTCCTCTCCTCCTCTTTTTTCTAATACTATTTTATCTGTAGAAATTTGATGGTTGTCACTGAATTGTCAACTTCAGCTCAACCTGCCTTTCTGAGATAGATTTTATATTGGTAACTTTGGAATCTTTACCAAAAGTAACACGGGGATTCTGTTGTATTCAGTCAGTGCTCCAGCTGAGGGGTGTTTTGATCCAATTTCTGATTCAGATGCTATGCATATAAACATTTGCAATTTTAGACTTTCATATAAACCTTACTTGTTAGCAAAGCTAGGCAGAAGCTTTTTCCAGCTTCCTCTCATGAGTTTCAGGAGCCTTATCCTCGTTTGTATTTCAAAGTATAGCCTATGTTCTACATGACCAAAGCATTTGTCTCCAAAGCCCAGCTCCTTCCCACTTCAGCTAGCATCAGAACCTGAAGGACAGCAAATAGCATCTCTAATCCTAACTTTGTATTTCTGCCTAGTTTGTGATCCTCAAGGTATTCTTACGCAAGATAACTTTATGTCTTCAGTTTTTTTTTGCTTTTTTTCTACTAGAATACATTTAGAGAAGTAAGGGAACTTCAAATGTGAATTAATGGTTATTAGAAGCCTAATTTAAGTACTTTTATAAACTGTTATTACCTCTGACCTTGTAACTCATATGGTATATTTTCATGATTGATGTCCCTTCTGCTATCTCCTTGTGCCTTCTAAGGGATTTGCTGTATATCACTTTCGCTTTACTTTGAGTGTATTTTTTCTTTACTTGTACAATCTGTGATACATGGGAGAATTATTCCACCACTTTCTTTTTGTTTTACCTATTTTTCAAGTTTTTAAAAATGGTCCAGTAAAATTTCCCCAGTTATGAGGTAAATTAATGAGTGGAAGCCAGATTGTATTACCTCTTCAGGCCTTTCTTTGTTCCTTTTTCTTCTCTTCCTTTTCTTATTCAAAGATATATTTATTTTTAGAAGGTAATAGTTATTTATATTTGTTGGGATTTTCTTTTTTTTTTAGAGAACTATGCTTTGATTTTAAAACTATAGTTTAGTTAGTAGTATTCTTAGAGACTAGAAATACATAGACAAATGTCAGAAATTCAAAATTTGTAGTCATAGAATACTGCTTATGAATCAATCTCTGGACCTCTCTTTTTTAAGACTTAAAAATGATAGTATTTTATCTTTTTGTGTATGCATAAAATATATTAACAGGAACATATTTACTTATTTATTCATTACTTTTAAGTGATGACTTTATGGTCATTATAATAAAATTTGAGTTGACTTTTTTATATAGCTAAGTCTAGAAATGAACTGTTCTTTTAGTATGAAGTTGTCTTCATGGTCAGCAGTGATAAGTTGCTGTCACTTGCCACAAACTTTGTGAATTCTGAAAGGAATATCAATACAAGATAGTTTAACTTTGTATATGTTGAAGCTACATTTACTATCAGGATATGAACATTTAAAAGATGAGATATGTACTGGGACAGTGTTAAAGTGGTATAGTATGCATGAATCCTTGGGTTTGATGTTTAGTATTAAGGAAAAAAAAGGAATAGATAGCAATTATAAATAATAAACTCTCAACATACATTTTTTCATTTTAGAGAAAAACAGAGATCTGAAGCCAAAGACAGAAAAGTTCTAGAAATTCTACAAGTCAAGGATTCTAAAATACAGGAAATGGAACAGGTTGGTGTTAAAAATTATTAAAAATTAGCATGTTTGGTTCAGGCGATAGGTCGTTAAAAGTTATTTGAAATTTTTTCACAATAATATAAAAATTGTTATAAAATCACTGTTTTGAGATAATTAAAATCTAATTGTTATTATACTTTGATTATAGCATATTTGTTTTCTACAGTAATATTTATTCATTCAAACTGTTAAGGTAATGTTGAAATTTTAATAGTATTTATTATTTATATTTTTATTGTAGCTTTTCTTATGAGCATTTGTCAGTTCTGAAATTTATGTATGTTCTTGAGTCCAGTTATAGCAAAAATCAGCAAAATGGGATGATCCTCTGTTATCTTTTTGAAACTTGCATGTATGCATTACTCTAATTCTGTCTTTTGCATATAATCTGGAAATTATACAATAATATACAATTTTACGTATATGTAATTTGTATGTAATTTATAATCAGTACATTATTATTGCAATGGTGTGTGTGGCCAGGGCTTCCAGGAAACATTTCCAAAATTTAAACATTTCAAAAACAGTAGTAAAAATTTTTTTCTTTTTTTTTTTTTTTTGGTCCAGTTGTGGGGCCTGAAGTCTGGGCCTGGGCACTGTCCCTCAGCTCTTCAGCTCAAGGCTAGCGCTCTACCATTTGAGCTACAGCGCCACTTCTGGCTTTTTTCTTTTCGCTTATGTGGTGCTGAGGAATCGACCAGGGCCTCAGGCATGCAAGGCAAGCGCTCTACCACTGAGCACCTTCCCAGCCCAAAATTTTTTTCTTTTAAATGGAGGTTCTGTAGTCTTACAGCAGTTATGCTTTTTTAACTTTTGATTGTGTTTTCTAATCAAAGAATTGTAAAAACTTTGATATAGAGGTGGTTATTGTTCTAGATAAAAGTGATAATTAATTTAGATAAGAGATTCAATGGTTTTCTATTGCCTTCATCTTTCTAAATTGTTTTTGAAGTGTAATATAGATTTCAGTATGACACATAGATTTGAAATTTGCACTTACCCCACGACTGTATTTTTATCTAAAACAAAACCATAATTGTTACTAGAATAGTTTTGGCATTCTTTGTAATGCTCTGATGTTAACTTTGCACTGCTTTTGTAAATGTTCTTCTTTTTTCCATAGAAACAATATCATACATTGTTAACATTCTTATCACTGTGACAAAGTACTTGACAAAGCAACTTTATGGTGGGAAGATTTATTTTTATTCATGTTTCAGAGATTTTAGTCTATTATTGTAGTGATTGTGGTATAGCAGAGGTGGCCAGGAAGCACAAAGAGAATGCAGGGGCTAGCATGTTTTCTCCTTTTCCCTTTCATTCCATTTGGGACCCCAACCTATTGGACAGTGCTGTCCATATTTAGGGCAGATTTCCTTTACCTTATCCATTTTGGAAATATGCCACTTCACATACATACCCCTCCCATTTTCCCTCTCTTCCTCCTTTCTTCTTTTTCTCCTTTCCTCCCTTATTTTATTCCCTCCCTTCTTCCTGGGTATGTATGTGAAGTGAATCAAGATGGCTAATCAAAAATAACCATCACAATTCTACCCTTGTATGCTTTGACACCCAAATATACATCTTCTTAGACCATAACATTCCACCACATGAGTCTATGGGAGACATTTCTTATTCAAACCATAACATTCCAGCTCAACTCCAAAAGGTTCACTTCTGTCTCATAAAGAAAAATGTATTTAGTTTATCTCCAAGAGTCTCCATAGTCTGCATGGTTCTAGCATTGCTTAAAAGTGTAAGTTTTAACTATCTGCTGGGATTCAAGATTAATTGAGTGCCTATTAAAATCAAAAGGAAAATTAAATAATTCAGGTCTACAATGGCACAGAATACATATTTCTGTTCCCTATGGTGGCATAGAAACTGGGATGGCACCAAAGCAAGAACAGTACTCAGGAAGGCAAATTAAGCCCATAGCTCCATATCTAGCATCTATGCCCCAAGGACTTGGGCAGTCCTGGTTGGTTGAAGCCTACAGGATCTCTCTTAGGCCAGTTCTGCCCACTGTCTACAGTATATTTTGGCAGATGTTTCACATTTCTTGCATATTGTAAGCTTCTTTGCCTCCATTACATTTTGTCTTCACTTTCATAGCTTCCTGCCTTGCCCCTTCAGGGGCTTCCTGACATGAATGTTGTCTAGCCTCTCTGGACTATCTTCAAAATATGGTGGAAGCCTCAGTGACCCTGTAACTCTTTCATTCTGTATCTCTGCAAAATGGGTGTCATTTGGGATGTCAAGGAAATGTATATTTCCTTGTTGTAGTGCAGTTTTTGGCTCCTCCCTCTTTCCTTCCCCCCTTCTCCCCCTTCCTCCCTCCCTCCCTGCCTCCTTCCTTCCTTCCTTCCTTCCTTCTTTCCTTTCTTCCTTGCTTCCTTCCTTCCTTCCTTGCTTGCTTCCCGCCTGCCTGCCTTCTTTCCTTTCTCTCCCTTTGCCTCTTTCCTCCCTCCCATCTTCCCTTCCTCCTTTCCCCCTTCTTACTCTCTCCCTTCATTTCCTCCCTCCCTCCCTCCTTCCTTCTACTGGGCTTGAATTCAAGGTTGTACAGTTTTGCTTCATTTTGTGTGTGTGTGTGTGTGTGTGTGTGTGTGTGTGTGTTCTGGGGCTTGAACTCAGGGCCTGGGCAATGCCTCAAAGCCAGTATAGCTCTACCACTTGAGCAGTAGCTCTACTTCTGCTTCCTGGTGGTTATTTGGAGACAAGTCTTACAGACTTCCCTGCCCCATCTGGCTTCAAATCTTGATCCTCAGTTCTCAGCTTCCCAAGTAGCTAGTGTTACAGATGTGACCCTGAACACCCTTTGCTCAAGTTTTTCATTCATTTCATAATACTTGAGGCATACCTATAGTCTGTATTAGGCTGACTTTGAACAGTTAAAATTGCTTCAACAGCTATACATTACTTTTCTCAACTTTAAAGGTGTTCATTTTCTATGTACATTAGAAATTTCCAAATTGTCTTGCTTTGCTTATTGATCAGAATTATCATGATAACCCTAACTAAAAGTTGTTAGCAATAGATGAGATTCAACTATTATAAAGAGCTTGAAATTTCTTCTACCAAATTGCTTTGTCTCCTTTAAACTCATCCTCCCACAAAATATCAGGACATGGACAAAGGGTATCTTTGTTAGAATATAACACAAATACCTTCTGGTCATATTCTCAAATTAGCCATCATTTATATCCGAACCCTCATAAGCATAGTCTTTACTGTCTATATTACTTAACATTCTGATCTTATGAGCTCCCATGAGACTCTTCCACAGTGTTCTAAGGCTTCTTCTGTCTGTATCTCTAAACTTTTAGAACTTCTCCCCAAACCAGTTCCAAAAAGTTTCTGAACCATACTACATGTTGCTTCAGGTAGTCAGCAGTGGTGACTTCACCACTTCACATATCAATACCTGATGGAAACAACTTAAGGAACTTTCAGAGATTCCATCACAATAGGGTGGGCATGATTGAGAAGAGTAGATCTCCTCATGGTAACCAGGAAGCAGAGTTATTTAGAGTGTTTTTTTTTTCTTATTTCTTTTTTTTTTTTTTTATTCCATCTACACTTCTAGCCAATAGGATGGTGCTGCCTATGTTTAGGATAGCTTCCTCTCCTTAGTTGATTCTCTCTCTAAAAACACTTTTATGGACAGACCCAGATTTCTTTATACATCTTCTAGAAGATTATTAGTACAATAAAATTGACAATCAGGATTAACCATTACACATACAGCTAGCCTGAGTTAGTCATAGATTTATAATGTGCTTTTCAACAAGTGCTATCAAGAAAATAAAAGAAATTTTAAAAATGCAAATTCCAAATTCCTATATTTACATTACACAGTTCAATTGATGTAGAGAAATCCTTAAACTTAGATTATCATCGGTTATGTATGAATCACTATATTTCCTACTGAGTGTTCTTGTATCCTTAATTTTATAAAAATATGCCTCCTTCAAGTGCAGTAGTATAACTCTTCGAAAATTTAATTTATATACCAAGAAGTTGAACATGTGTTGTTGAGAAGGTATAGAGATCAAGAGATGGTAGGTCTGGTGAAGGGAGAGGGGAAGGGTAGGTGAATACAGTTACAATACTCAATATACATATGTGAAAGTGGAACCAGCTATCTTGGAGGGTGTGTGTGGGTTAGGAGAGATAAGAAAGAATGATAGAAAGGGCGATATTTATTAAAATATCTTATACTCATAATTGATGCCCTTTAGTTTTACAACTGCTTAAAGTAACTAAAAAAATAATAAATATCTCTCCTGAATAGCAAATAATGCCCCAAAGTAAGGTAAAGTTATGGAAATCCTTCCAAGCCAGAGAGATAATATAATTTCTTAATTAAAGATAAGAAGTGAAAATTTTAGGCTTGTTGAAAGGTATTATGTCTTTTTAGTGAAAGTTGGGTGGCATTAAGGGAAAATGAATCAATCATTCTTAATTCAGTACTGAACTGGATGCACTCTGGGCATTTGTATTATTTTCTCAATGGCAGTTTCTTTGGAACCATATACCTACAGATAGCAACAGTTTACTGTACTATTAAAATTATTTGACTTTTACTGGGTGCCAGTGGCTCATGCCTATAATTCTAGCCAATTCTAGCTTCTCTTTTCTGGAGGGGGCAGAGAGGGGGTTCTGATAGTGTTATGATTAGGTCTTCAATTTTATTGAGCTTCTAGACTGTTACTAACATAATGTTTCTTAGTTTTCTCTTATGTCTTTCCTTCCTCAGGAGAGATACAAAGACAAGATTATGTGAAGGTAAGATTATGCTTGTCTTTGGATATTTCCATTGGTTAGGTTCTAGTAAAACCCTATTAAACTGGCCTCTGATAAGCCAGTTTCACATAAGGGCTGGTCTTGTTTAAAAAAAAATTCTCTGTATTTTAAAATGACTACTTTTTCACTTCCCTGCTGGCAGCAGAAAGGGATTTTTCTTCTATCTTCTTTGTGACAGTGTTCTTATAAATAAAACTTACCAAGTATTCACCTGTCTTCTTTCACTCAAGACTAAACTTTCCTGAACCTTTTAACTCTTGAAATATTTTATACTCATCCTCTGGTAGTTTGTTACGTTTTCCTATCATGTCATTGGCTCCTGTGGAACTTTGAATGCTGGCCTTCCAATCTGGTTAATTCTTTGAATTTGCTATTTTTTTTGAGAGTATTAATACAGTTTGCCCATGACCTCAATTCTCTGATGAATCTTAGTTTAGCTTCTTCTTGTGTGAATAGAGATATGACTTTCAGCTTCCTTATATACTAGATTAGAAACTGTATATCCCATTATTAAGTTTGGTTGTTTCACTGAGTAATAATAAATAATTCTTTTATTTTTAATTTAAATTTTATTATAGAAGTGTAGAGAGGGGTTACAATTACATAAGTAAGGTAATGAGTACATTCCTTTTTGAGCAGTATTGACTCCTCCTCATTTTCTCCCAGTTTTCCCCCTCCTAATCCTCTTCCCCCCAAGTTGTAAAGTTCATTTCCAACATGATGTCTAGTGAATATCACTGTTACATTGTTTTACCATTTGTCCCAACACTTCTTTGATTCCCCTTCTTGTCCACAAATTAGATAAACTTATACACACGACAAAGGGTAGAGAAATAAAAAAAAACAGTGACAACAGGGGGAATAAAACAAAAGAGAAAGAAAGAAAAATAGTACAATAAAAAACTTCTTAGCCAGGTGCTGGTGGCTCACGCCTGTAATTCTAGCTACTCCAGAAGCTGAGATCTGAGGATCATGATTCAAAGCCAGCCCAGACAGGAAAGTCCGTGAGACTCTTACCTCTTATAAACCACTAGAAAACTGGAAGTGGCACTGTGGTTCAAGCTGTAGAGAGCTCATCTTGAACTGAAGAGCACAGGGACAGCTGCCAGTCCCAGAGTTCAAGCCCCATGACTGACAAAAAACAAAGAACCCCCAAACTTCTTGTTTCTACTTCTTGGAGTTTATTTTGATAAGCATCATATTATATGGTCATATGTACATAGCTTCGGGCCATTGTGATCCTCTCTGAAGGATACCCTCCTTCGTTTTAGAGTGCAAATGCTTAGAGTGCTGTTTAATTAATCATGTCCAAGTGTAATTTTTGTCTTTTACTATGCATTGTATTAACATGTAGAATTATAGACTTACTCTAGTTATTACAAATGAGGAAAACCATGCAGCCTATGTTTCTTTGGGTCTGGCATACTGCACTTAAATTCTTTCCAAGTCTTTCCATTTCCTTACAAATAGGGCAATATAATTTTTTCTGATGGAAGCATAGAATTCCATTGTGTGTATAGACCACATTTTCTTGATCCATTCATCTTCTGCAGTGCATCTGGGTTGATTCCATATCTTAGCTGTGCTAAAAAAAAAATGCTGCAATGAACATAGTTGTGCTGATGACATTAGTGTGGTCTGGTTTGTGGTCATTTGAGTAAATGCCCAGGAGTAGGATTTCTGGTGCTGTGTTTAGTCTTTTGAGTTACCTCCATACTGCTTTCCAGAGTGGGTGAACAAGTTTACATTCCCACCAACTAAATAGTTTAAAAATATTTTTATAACAAAATTTGATCTATGGAATTTACTAGCCATTTGAGTGACAATTTCTTTAGCTTAAGTTTTTACAGTATATCTGGCCAACTTGCTAGAAAGTTATTCTACTCACTTTTTTTTTTTTTTTGGCGCGGGGCTGGGGGTGAGGAGGTCTAATCTTGGAGTCTTTATTATATAGTTAGCAGTTTGCAGACAGCCCATTATAACAAAGACCTGAAGCCCACAAATACACCAAAATACACTAGGAAACAGGCCAGAGAGGAAAGAAAGAACAAAAACAATACCAACAAACCAATTCAGCTCCAATGGAGAGCTGAATTGGGATGCCATGCTGACCAGACCAGAGACAAGCCAGGAGACATGATATAGAATGTGAACAAGAAGACACATGGCATGGTGTCTTACTCCTTTTTAAAACATGGTTGCAGAAAAACTTTCCTAGAAGTATAGTCTATTTGATAGAGATTTCTTTTGGTAAGACTGTCCTAGTAAGTGAGTGTTCCTTTGCTCAATCAGATAGAAATCATAAAAAGGTGCAGTTCTGTTCAGTGGTATGAGCTTTTAGCTCTTAGTGTTAGCAGCTTAGTGTCACTAGCTCTCAGTATTACGAGACATTAATGCTTCTAGCTCAGCCAAGGCTCCACTGCTGTACTTGTGAAATCATGAAATCATAAAAATGCAAAGCAAAGCCATCGAACAAGGCTTTATTGGGATTTACATGATAGCACAAGGAAATTAGAAAATGGGATTTTTTTCCCCATACTGGTTCCCTGAGGATCTAAAGAATAAAGCTTCTATAGGCAAAATGGGTAGAGTGGCATAGATGCAGTCAGGTATTGATGGTAGTTTCTGCATCAGTTTTCCTAGTTCTTTACTCTTGGCATTGGGGTTGGCCATGGATGACATTTGCATATGGATATTGGATTCCTCTGCACATGTGGTAGGGGTAGGCCAGTACTACCACCCCAGGAGGCAAGCTAGTGTCATCAGATGAGTCAGTTGTAGAAGGAGCAGCAGCTATCACCAGAGAAGTCATAACAATTGTTGCAGTAGCATCAGCATCAGTGATGGGAGCATCTGGAGAAGTGGCCATGGCAGATATAGTTGTGGTAACAAAGGTAGATGCACAGTGGTCCATGTGGCTGCTGAAGAAGCAGTAGGGGCAGTGGTTGCCCCTACATCTTCAGAAATAGTACAGTTGAAATTGAGGGAAGGAAAAAAAATAAAAAATAAAAATAAAAAGAAATTGAGGGAAGGTGGTTGCTGCTTCAGCTGCAGATATGGCAGTGACAGTGCCCTTTCTGTTTTGATTTTTGCTCAACCTACACAGGTCCTGCAGGCCCCATATGTCTGTCTGACTCCACCTTAGCTCAGTGGTAGCTGTCAGCACAGCAACCAGCCCTGGGGCACAATTTGTCTTGTTTTTCTGTAGTCTGGGCAGCTTTGGCCACCTGCGAAATTAACTCCGTCCAAAGGGGGAAAAAATGAACAGGACCTCTCTACCTTCAAACAAAAGCAAGCACATAAACCTTCGAGGGTTAGGCCCTTCCTATTTTGTCTCAAGATTATACTTCAGCTTTGTCACTGTTAGAAAATGAGTTACGTCATGAATTTCTCTTCTAGATCTCACTCAATAATACAGATTTTGATAATGTGATTGCATTTAATTAAATAATTGTTCAAAAATTTTCTTCCTAGAAGACAGTTGTTATTTTCAATCACAGTTTTCTTATTCCTTCCCCTTTCTTCCTTTATCATTGTTTACTTCTCTGTTTTTTTATATTAAAAACTTGCCCATTTTGAAAGTAGGTCAGCATTAATAATAAATTAATTACACTCCAATACTGGCTGGTAGAGTTTTAGGTTGTATGCTGTATTGCTCCCTTTTTTCCAACATCATACTATTATTCTCTTCTTACTCTGTAGTTTTCTCTTGATCATTATTTGAATTATTCATTTCTTCGCTAATCCATAATAAAAAATTTGTTCCAGACATACTCTTGTCACCATTTATGGTTTTAATATGAACTTAAAGTCAGACTATTAAGAATTCATCTAGATAGGTTTTTTGGAAAGTTTCATAATGCTAAATTTTTAAAATAATTTTTAACTATATATTCCTATGTTTATTTGAAGTAGATCATTAGAAATTTATTTCATTAGGAAAATTTGTTGGCTTTTAGAATAATTTTTTTTTAGAAATTTTATTGTAAAGGTGATGTACAGAGGGGTTACAGTTACATGTCAGGTAATAAATACATTTCCTTTTGAACAGTTTCACCCACTAGGTTCTCTCCCAGTTTTTCCCCTCCCATTTTTCCTTTCCCCAAGTTGTATAGTTCATTTCCAACATAGTGTGTAGTGAATGTCACTGCTGAATTCGTTCACCCTTTGTGACACGAGTAATACATTTTGAGTTTAATTTATTCTTTTCTAGAGTGTGTCTTTGTATAGCATTACTGATTATGCAACATAATATCACATAATACTAAAGAATTATTAGTATATAATATCTGATGAACTAAGAACCCATGTTATGCATTTTTACTTAGATTAGACCTATGTTTTTGTTAATAAATTACTGAGTTCATTCAAGTGCAGAACTTTACATTATTAAATGATCTCATGCACTAACTTGCCAGGTATAAGTTACCTTTTAGGGTTAATGTCTATTAGAGTTCCTTTTTAATAGGAACACCATTTTAAGCTTAGTAAGTTGGTTAATGTCCACGTTTTTTCTACAGTCTAAATAAATTCAAGAAGATGATAGTTATTTATACTTACTATTTCTTTACTGGAAGGATATGCCTATAGATGTTTTTGAAAGGGTCTTAGTGTTTATTATGTTTGAATTCATCACTCAGCAACAATTTCATCTGTAGATAAGTAGTTTGGAAGAGTATGTAGAGAGTTAACTGGAAAAACTAGGTATTATGTACAAATGAATAATATAAGCAATATAGAAATTTAGAAATGGCAACTATTCCAAAATTCTGGGACAGCAGAGGAGATTTTTCATGGAGGATTGAAGAGCTAGGAGTTGAATATTCTTTGTTTTAGCAGTTGAGTTTTTTCTTTTCTTTATTTCTTTGTTATTTTATTTCATTTTTTTAAGACAAACTCTTGCTATATAGTTCAGGCTGGCCTGGAACTAAATTTTATTCCAGACTGGCCTAGATTATTGATCTTTTTGGCTCAGCATTCTGAGTGCTGGAATTATAGATGTGTACTACAAACTGCTTAGTATTTAAGTTTTGAAGATGAAGATTTAGATGATAAGTAGAAAAATAGACTATGAATTATGGTTGGATTGTAAATTATTTTTAGACCATTTTTATGTATCTATTTTTATGTTGTTTAGTTGATATCAGACACATTTTGATGTGACCTAATAATTAAAATTGGAAATAAAAAATAAAACTATTCTCACTTTATTTGTAAAGAAAATTCCTGACCCTGAGTCATAAGTGTTGGTGGGGAGAATGGTGTGTTGGGAACTTTTGAATATAGCCTATGACTTAGCAGTTTCTCTTGAATATTATAACCTAGAGAAATGCATTTTATTTCATGATCCTGTATATAAACACTATGTGAATATTTGAAATAACATATCTTTACTACATACAATAAAGTTAAACATACATGAAGGCTTAATTAAAATGTGAATTTCAAAATATTTAAATGAAATTAAAATTCCAAATTAAACACACAAGAACTTAGGAAATATTTTATCTATCTAATATGTCTTTTTGCCTTTAAAGTTTATTCTTCTGTTTTCTCTTGCTAAGAATTTATATATAATTTTGATATTTTCTATTGTTTTTTTGGTGCTAATGGAAATAGAACTCAGGACTGGAACTTGCTAGATTGGCACTGGAACCATTCTCCCAGCCTCCTTTTGCATTGGTTATTTTCAAGGTAGAGTCCCATTGTGTTTTGGGAGTGTGATTTTCCTACTTCTAAGACTCTGAGGATGAAAGGAACACATTGATTGGCCTAGTCATTGTCTTTTTCTTACCATAAGGATTATAGGCTAATACCATGGTGCTGTCACTGATTGATACAGAGTCTCTTGAACCTCTTTTTTTCGAGAGCTGTCTTTGAATCACTCTGTCCCAATCTCTACCTCCCAATTAGTTAGGATTACAGACTTGAGTCATTGTGCATAACTGTATTTTATTCTTTAAAGGCTGATTAGATTACAAAACTGATTGTATGATCCATTTCTGTATTTCAGTCTATAGTTACAAAAAACTATTTGAGAGAAATTTTTGCTACTAGGTATCTGTACTCCCAATTGTTCATAGCTGCATTGTTTTTAAACCTGTTTTCCTCAAATGAAAAACCATTGAAATATATACTAACAGAAGACAGGTAAATATATTACACACAAACACACACACACACACACACACACATATATATATATATATATATTAAACACCAAAGTTATTAAACCACAAATTTATCATCAATATGGATCAACTTGGGAAGCTATGTTAAAAAGGAAAATACAAACTATGTATAGTGTATTTAATTTATATTAAGTTAAAAACAAGGGTATACATGGCATTACAATATAAAGAAGAGGAAAATATGATCCAACTTCAAGAAAATTGTTGCCTCTTATAGAGGTTAGGCGATATAAGAGAATAAGGGAACATATAAGTAATTATAAAGATTATAGCAGTTATGTTTCCGAGTTGGATACTGGTGTGTGCAGAGCTAATTCATTTACCTTTTTCTTTATTCTTTATCCATTTATTCTTTATCCATTTTCTAGACATTTTTTGCATTTATCAAGTATCTACTAAACATTTAACTTTACCTTGTTCATTAAACTCAACCTATGTTTCATTCTATTCTTGGATCGTAACTCATTTTCACATCTTCCTTAAGGTCTTCCATAAAAGATAAATATGTACATACAAAAATAAATTAGCTGAGTATCAGAAGCTTATGCCTATAATCCTAGCTGTGCAAGAAGTTGAAATCTGAGGATCTTGATTTGAAGCCAGCCTGGACAGGAAAGTCCATGAGACTCTTACCTTTCCAGAAATACCACAAGTAGAGCTGTGGTTCAAATGGTAGAGTGCCGGGCCTTGAATAAAAAAAAGCTCAGAACAGTATGCCCAGGCCCTGAGTTCAAGCACTACGGCATCTCCTTCCCTCCTCTCCCCCATGCCCCAAACCCCTGCCGCCAAAAAAATAAATTGTTATTAAGGATCTGAACATCAGTGCTAGTCCAGAGAGGAATGAACAGTCTCCAACAACACAAGATATCTATCTTGCTGTGTGTGCTTTTTGGTTGGCAGACAGAGATGGCCGTGTTGAGTCTGATGTGGAGGTTTCAAAAAGTGTAGTAAGCCAGACAGTGTTAATTGAAAGAATGAAAGGATTAACAAAGAAAGTATTATGATAAAAATGCTCAACAAGAAATGTACTCATTACTTTATTCATGTAACTGGAACACCGTTTTGCAGCGTCTTTACAATAAAATAAAAATTTCTAAAAAAGAATATAGATTTTGGTTGTAGCATGTTAAGTTGAAGTAGCAGCAGACAGTCCAAATAGAGGTATCCTACATAAATTTACAAATGTGAGATTAGTGATAGTACTGGATTATTAATTGGATAGTCTTTCCCACAGAGGTAAGACTACAAGAGAAGAGGTAAGTTTTTTATAAATAGAAAAGAGAGAAGCTAATGATTGAGGCTTTAGTTATTTAGCTATGTCTGGATAGTAAGAAGAATTCCTAAAAAAAACTTGACAGTTTTAATATTCTATCTACAGAGCAAGGTATTTTTAGAACCCAGAATTTTTATTTATTTATTTGTTTGTTTATTTATTTATTTTTGTGCTAGTCTTGGGGCTTGAACTCAGGGACTTGGCGTTGTCTTTAAGCTATTTGCTTAAAGCTAGCACTCTACCACTTGATCCACGACTCTATTTCTGGCCTTTTAGTGAGTAATTGGAAATGAGTCTTCCAAAGCTGCCATCGAATGCTGATCTTCAGATCTCAGTCTCCTAAGTAGCTAGGATTGCAGGCATGAACCACTAGAGCCCAGCTTCTAAAGTTTTCATTTTTAATGTTTGAAATGATTTATGCCTTCATGAAACCAGGATTATTTTTCATATTTGCTAGGTAGGTACTCTGCCACTTGAGCTTTGGTTATTTTTCAGGTATGGACTTTTTTTTCTGCCCTGGCTGGTTTGGAATATGCCTCTTACTTAAACCTCCCAAATGGTAGAGATGATGCTAGGTATTTACTACCATGCCAGACGTTTTTGTTGAGATAGAGCCTCAATAAGTTTTTACTTTGGCTCACCTTAGACCAAATTCTCCTGATCTCAGCTTCTGAGTAGGTGGGATTAAAGGCTTGAGCTACCACACCTTGTTTATATAGTTTTTCTAAAAAAAAGTTTTCCAAAAAAGATTTATTTTTATTTTTTATTCCTTATTTTCTTTCTTTTTAAATTTAATTTAATTAACAAGGTGATGTACAGAGGGGTTACAGTTACATATGTAAGTACATTCGTTGTTGAACTTGTTACCCCTCCCTCATTTTTCTCCCACTTTCCCTCTCCCCAACCCCAAGTTGCACAGTTCATTTCTAATATAGTGTCTTGTGAGTATTGCTGTTGCGTTGGTTTGCCCTTTGTCTTTTGTCTCACCATTTTGTTGTTCCCCTTCCCTTCCCTAATTTAGATAAACATATATACAATACCCAGGGTAGCAAAATCAAATACAATGAAAACAGAGGATAAATCACAGGGAAAAAGAAACACAAAAGAAAAAAGAAACCACATAGTACATTAAAACAACAACAACAAAGAAAAACTTCTTGTTTGTACATCTTGTTCAACCACTTTGGAAAGAAGTGTGGAGATTCCTCAAAAGACTAAACATAGAGCTTATGACCCAGCACTCCCACTTCTGGGGGTTTACCAAAATGATCACAAACAAGGCCATACTAAAGCTACCAGCAGAACCATGTTTATTGCAGTATTATTTACCATAGCTAAGATATGGAACCAACTCCAATGACCCTCAGTAGATGAATGGGTTAAAATATATATATATATATACACCATGGAATTCTATGCTTCCATCAGAAAGAGTGGCATCATCCCATTCATAAGGAAATGGAAAGACTTGGAAAAAATAATAATAAATGACGCAAGCCAGGTTAGAAGAAACATAGATCCCCTATTTTCTCTAACTTGTAATTATTAGTATATGACTAGGATAGTCCTAGCAGATGAACAAAGTAGCTTAATAACTATCTATGTATAATCATATAAGATGATGCTAAGCCAAATAAAATTTAAATAAGAAAATAAGTAATTATTTAGCTACATATATGTTTTCATTATTATAATGTTTAGTAACATTTTCTTTTGTTTCACACATAAATTCTGAAAGTTTTAGAGTATGGCTTAATACTTAGTGTTCAGCATATGTGTGCTTCATCTTAAACTGGTAAGTATTGTACTTGCACATTTTTTTGATGAAAATCTCTGAATGTGTCACAGGAAATGAGAATTGCGATCATAACTTTATTATGAAAACTAATCCTAATGGTGATAATAAAAAACTAAAGCTTATAATTTTTCTTAGACATAACAGATTACCAGAAATCTAACTTTTTTCACAGAGAGAATCAGTACTAAAACGGGAAATAAATGACCTTGTAAAACAGAAGATTGTGTTCGATGAAGAAAATGCTTTCTTGAGGAAAGAATTCAGTGACTTGCAAAAGAAATTTAAAGATAAAAGTCAAGAAGTTAAGGTGTGTTGACTTGTACATAGTTTTATAGGACTACTGCTTTGAAGTCCTCCTTTAAGCTTTGTCAGCCTTTGTGGCACAGAAAGTGACAGGCTTGGAGGAAAAATTGCCTGAGGCCCTGTTGTACCATACAGTTTCTCACATAGGAAAACTGATAAAGATGCTTTAAAGCTAAGACTCCAAGCTTTATAACTTTCAGATAAATAGTTAATGATGGAAATGGAGCTAAGAAAGTAGGAGTGTGAATAAGTGGCTTCTTGTAATTAGATTCTGATGGGACTGGCATTATTAATTGATAAAACCCAGGTCTGGGAGGATATGTCTGTGTGGGTCTCAAAAATAGCTGGGGACAGCATCAAAGGCAGCTTGATCAATTAATGGGCTCTTTGCAAATGTGTACTCATCAAAGCTGTCATCCAGTGAAAAAATATGACCCATCCACCTGCATGAAAAGAGGCCAATAAAAGTACACAGGTGACCTTGGCCATCAAATATAGAAGAAGGCTGCTGTGAGGGTAAAACTGCATAGTTTATATTTGCTGATTAGTTCTCACCTTTTTTTTTGTTGTTGTTTATCGGCCCTCGTGGTACTGTTCTACAGGACACTAAGGAGTGTGTACAGAATAAAGAGGAGCAAAGCAGACTGGTTATAAAAAATCTGGAGGAGCAAAATGAGAAATTAAGTACCTACTGCGCTGACCTGCTAAATGACCTGGAGAAACTGAGGAAGCAGGAGGCACTTTGGAGAAAAGAAAAGCAGACCATTGATACAAAAATAAAGGTATACAATGGGAATGGAATTCATGCTGCTATTCTAGATCTAACTTCTTATCAGGAGTTTAATACGTGTAATTTTCTTTAACTAACAAGTTATATATTCAAATCCACCAGTGGGGACTAGCATTAATTTATATTCTTTCACTTAAGACCCACAGCTTTTTAAAAATTGATGTTGCAAAGCAGGAAACTGACTTCAAATAGTTATCCTAAAATGTAATCATTAAAAAATAAAAGCTATTGCATTTTGAAATGTATTTTGAAAAAATATTGAGAATTTAGTATTAGACTTTTAAAAATTAAGACTTAAAGTTATAAATGTAGTTCAAATTCATAGTAATATAGTTTTAAAAGTATTTTCTATGTTCTTTTAGAAAATATAGTGGAAAAACTCCTACAAAAATACTTAAATATGCTCTTCTATGGGTCTATGATATTGCTGCTTTTTTTTTGTCTTAAAGGGGACTAGCAGCAAATTTTAGTACAGGAAAAAAGTTACCATCTTTATAATCCTACTTCTGTTCTTGACCATGTTATCAAAATAATATTTCTCTTTTGCCATAGATTTTTATTGAAAAGGGCAGAAACAAAGTGAGTCTTATTAATGTATACATAAAAAGGATATCTAATTTAAATAAATAGATGAATCTATATATGTAAAAATCCACAAATATATAGTTGACAAGATATTTTTGAATGTGTGCTTATGTTCATGAATATTTAATTTAGGGAAGAAATATGTCTGAATATTTAAATCAATCCATTGAATTTTTTAAGGAAATAATATCTTGATGTCATACACTAAGAATGACTGAGCTATTGAATTAATTACATTTTAAAACACTTGTTTTATTATTTACTTGTATATTTTTATTTTTATGGTACTGGTTTGGACTGAGCTTCCTGCTTGCTAGGCAGATACTCAGTTGAGCCACACCCTAGTTTTTTACCTTTGCCTTTTTAAAAATAGGGTCTCATGTTTTCGTCTACAGTCCTGCTTATGCCGCTCAGTAGCTGGGATTATAGACATGTATCAATCAACATATGCAGTACATTTTTTCCCTTACCAGTTACCCTTAAATACAACCAAAAATTTAAATCTAAACCTTCATTCTATGTCTTCTAATTGGAAAACTGAAGCTAATAATGTTCAGTGTCACTATTCAAAGGTATATAGTATTTTTTTGTGTGTGTGATGTTTGGGTCTTTCCTAATCCTCATTTTCTAAGTAAGACAGTGATTTTTCTCTTTCAGTTGTGTGAATTTTTTGTTAATGAGATTTTAAATTTTTGTGAATTTGTGTCAATTTTATTTTCTTTCATAATGTTTTTACTGTTTATATATGATAAAGTTTTTTTCATCCTAAAGTTTTTAATCTCTTTTTACATTTTGGGTTATGATGCCCACTTTTAATTAACACTGTTTAAATTATATAATTTAGTGCTGGTGGTTCACGCCTGTAATTCTAGATATTCAGGAGGCTGAGATCTGAGGATCATGGGCAGAAAAGTTCAAGACTTTATCTTCGATAAACTACTCAGACAAAGCTAGAAGTAGTGCTGTGGCTAAAATGGTACAACACTAGCCTTGAGCTCAGGGACAGTACCCAGTACTCAGTACCCCAGGACTGGCAAAATTTTTTTAGATTATTTATTTTGTTTAATAATTTCTATACAATTTTCATTGGTTTCAATTTTTTGATTAAAGTTTCTCTTTTTAGTATTAGAGTTAGAATTCAGGCCCTAGTGAACAACATGAGCAACCTTTTCTTTGTGCTGGTTTTTTTTTTGAAATAAGAGTTTTGCTTCCTGCCCAGGAGCAAGATTCTATTTTAGACTTACCACTGTAGATGGGGTGACAGGTGCAAGTCTCTACTCCCAGCTTCTTCTCTTGAAGATAGTCTCTATACTTTACTGTCTGGGCTCAATCATTCCAATATTAGCCTGGAATCCTGAAACGTTAGTCTTGCATGAAGCTAGGATTACAGGAGCATGTCACTGCCCATCAGTGGGTTGAGAATGGGTCTTGTGAATTTTTCTTTACAGGCTGTCCTCAAACCACAATCTTCTCATTCTCAGCTTCAGTAAGCTATGATGATTTTTTAGGTGTCTGACAAAAAAACCAAAATCTCTAAATTGAATAAGGTATTGTTGGTGCTAAGTTTTTAAAAAGTGAAACTGGGGTTTGAACTCATAATCTGACAAGTGTTAGGTGCTCTACCACATAAGCCATGTCTCCAGTCTCCCTTTTTGCTCATTAGTTTTTTCATAGGGTCTTGCATTTATGCCTGGCCTTGGACTGCAATCCTTCTACCTATGCCTTCTGCATAGTTGAAACCACGGGCACATGCCACAATGTTTGTTGGTTGAGATATAGTCTCACTAACTTTTTGATAGGAATGGTCTTGAACCATCATTCTTTGAATGCCTATCTTTCAAGTAGCTGGGAGTGTAGGTATATACCACCACAATTCAGTCTAAATTTTTTAAGTGAAAAATTTAAAGTATGACTTTTTGTATCATTTGATAGAACATATATATATATATATATGTAAAACCTTTTGTTACATTTAGTTGTATTATGTTTGATGTAATATAAATGCTCTAATTTTAGGCTTTTGAAAATGAATTAATTGAAGCCAAGAAAGAAATTGAAGTATCACAGAGTAAATATAATGCTCTATCTTTACAACTGGATAATAAACAGACTGAACTTCTCCAAAAGGACATGGATATTACCCTGGTCCGGCAAGTATATTCAGTTTTTAATTTAACATTGGGATATGTTATTAGTTATTCAATATGACATTTATGTTTGTTATTAGCATTTATAAATGTCAACAGTCTGTCTTCTGTTGTTATATATGTTTACACATTGAAATCTGAAATTGTTGGTATTATGATGTGAATACGCAACCTAGGAGAATTAATGACCCACAGGACTGATTGCACGTAGTCCAGGAGTACCCTTGTTTCCAGTTTGTAACAAGGGAAATGAACTCATATGTTGTTTCTTTTCTAAGCTTCTGACCGTGTGTTGTAATAGTAGTATTAAGTGAGAAAAATGTGAATTTTGAATTTTTATTTTATGTTCTATATAGTTTTATTTATTAAATATTCTTTCTGCAATACTACTACTACTACTACTACTATAGTACTACTAATAAGGTGGGATCGATTGAAAGGTAAACATAATATACAACTGTGCTTTTATGTGTTATAAGAAATATTAGTACTACCTATGTAGTATTGAAATAAGAGCATGAAATAAGTGTTTATAAAAGTATATGATAACATTAATCAAGATGCATAAACTGACATGTTGAATTAAACACCCTTGAACAACTACTTGAAGATAATAAAATAAATAGAAGTTTATGAAAAATGTAATAATATCATTTTTTTTGGTCGGTCGTGGGTCTTGAACGCTGGGCTTGGGCGCTGTCCCTGCACTCTTCAGCTCAAGGTGAGTGCTCTACTGCGTGAGCCACAGTGCCACTTCCGGTTTTCTAGTGGTTTTTATTGGAGATAAGAGTCTCTCAGACTTTCCTGCCCAGGCTGGCTTTGAACCGCGATCCTCATGTCTCAGCCTCCTGAATAGCTAGGATTACAGGTGTGAGCCACCAACGCCCGGCTAATTTTTCTTAGTCCATTTTTATGAAAATCTTTATAGAAGTTTACAGGTTAAAGGGCCCTGATATATACATTATTTTAGTAACAACTAGGCTTTGTGGGTTTTTTTTCAGGTTAAATGGAAAAATAGGCTTTTTGATGTGAAATTGAAGGAATTAAAATCTTAGACCATTACTATTCTTTTAAGAATCACTAATAAATACTATCTTTCCAAAACTTAAAAAGATGATATGATAATCTTTGGAAGATAATCGTTTTATTATTTATTTATAATTCTTTTTTATTTTTAGTTGGTTTTGATATCCTGGTATGTATTGGAAGATAAAACATTAATTATAATAAGTCCACTTCAATTTGTATTTTGAAATTACAGCACTTACTGCTTCTTGTATAATTGCATGTTCACAAATGTTTAGTCCTAATTCTACATTTTATTTCTGTGCTCATTGCTGAACGTTTGATCATAACATACTATGCTACACTTTTTTATTTATGAGATTATCATTACAGTATTTAGCCATGTAACTTATTATAAGAAGTAGAAAGCAGGAGTGAAAGTGACATGTGCCAGGCTATGGCAGATATTTTAAAGGAATCATTGTTTAGTTTATGTTTGCTTTTACCCATTGCCAGAGGTGTGGTACATTCCGAGTATAGCCTGCTACTCTACTTTTCTGTGTCTTGGCTATCAAACTTGTTTTCTGCAGGGGAATTACTAAGTATCATTGTAAAAAAATAACTACTGGATTTATCTTTTAGCAATACAGTAATTTTCTGTCTTGCCATGGGAAGAAACACTTTATTCTCAGCAATTCTTTTTTAGCTCAACCTAGATTTTCCTTTATTTATTAGATGTGTGTCTAGAGAAATTTCTCAGATTGAAGCTAAAAGAATAATTTTATCTTCTAGCATTTTGATTTTGCTGATAACTTCTGTCATTAAGGATTTTAATGTCATGGTGCCATCTTTATTCTCTTTAGCAAGTGTTTTTTTATGTTATCCTTTTAAATTCATTCATTCAACAATTGTTTTCAGATATTCTAAAAACAGAGAGGGAATAGTACTGGTTATTTACTTGAGATATTGTATTCCATTGCAAAGTGAGTAAGGGAGCAAGAATCTGAGTCAAGAAAGGACAAAATGAATTACTGTGTTGACCATTACATCGTGATGAGCCATGAAGGTATAGCAGGTACACTGAATTATAGGTTGTTGCTACATAGAGAAACCATGGTCTGAAAACAATGTAGTAGATAAAAGTAATCATTTGTCTGGCTGATCTCTTTTATCCTATTCTTGTCTCTTTTTTTTGGTCTCTGATTGTAGCATTTTATCTTATTCTGATACTGGTATAAAGTGGCAAACAAAATTAATATCAGGTAGTTAGTCTCAGGTGTTTGAGTTGTATAAATTCGGTGGCTTTTTTTTTTTTTTTTTTGTCCGTCCTAGGACTTGAACTCTGGGCTTGGGCGCTGTCCCTCAGCTCTTCAGCTTAAGGCAAGTGTTCTACCACTTGAGCCACAGTGCCACTTCCGGGTTTTCTAGTGAGAGTCTCACAGACTTTCCTGCCTGGGATGGCTTTGAATTACAATCCTCAGAGCTTAACCTCCTGAGTTGCTAGGATTACAGGCATGAGCCACTGGAGCCTGGCTAAAGTGGGCTTTTGTCATGGTAGTTGCTGAGGCAGATCAAGGAAATGAGTCTAGAAGTTAAGTGAGATTACTTATGAAAAGATGTATATCATGTGTCTGATACAACAGGAAATATCAAAGAATAGAACGTATCTTAGTTCTTCTGTTCATAACACTCAATGAAAGATTCCTTGCTCTTACAAAACTCCTCTTACATTTTGACTTCTATTGATGTCCACTACCCCTTCTAGAGGTGGAGTGGTTGCTTGCTTTTTCATACTTTTCCTAATTTTTCTTTTGAAAGTTCTTTAGCCATTTCCACTTGAGTATACTTTTCTCTGAGTGTGAACAATAAATATTTTTGGGGGGGTGGTCATGGGGTTTGAACTCTGGGCCTGGGTGCTGTCCCTGAGCTCTTCAGCTCAAGGGACTAGCACTTTTCCACTTGAGCCACAGCACCACTTCCAGTTTTCTAGTGGTTAGTTGAAGATAAGAGTCTCTAGACTGCCCAGGCTGGTTTTGAACCGCAATCCTCCAATCTCAACCTTCTGAGTAGCTAGGGATTACAAGCATGAGATACTGGTTCCTGGCTTGAACAATTATTTTTTAAGTACTCATATCCATATAATTTTATGAAGTCTTGCTCATTTTCTTGGTTTTAAAATAAGAAATTTAAACAAGCTTAGTGTTTTGTAGTTGTATAGATGTGTTAGTTAGCAAAAGTTGTTTATTGTACTTTGATACTATTCAAGTTTCTTTTTTCACATACCACCGGCATATGTATATGGTTTGAAGCCAGCCTGGGCAGAAAAGTCTATGAACCTTTTCTCTACAATTAACCATCAAAAAGGTGGAGGTGTGGGTCAAGTGGTAGAGTGATAGTTTTGAGCAAAAACAAGTGATAGCATAAGACCCTAAGTTTAAGACCTAGCATCAGCACAAAGAAAAGAGAAGAAGATCTGTAATTTATCTTCACCATGTTTTTTTCAAAATGCAGTATGTGTGTGTGTGTGTGTGTGTGTGTGTGTGTGTGTGTGTGTGTGTGTG
>NW_012267269.1:3350052-3360525 GCF_000151885.1 Dipodomys ordii
TTTCTTTCTTTCTTTCTTTCTTTCTTTCTTTCTTTCTTTCTTTCTTTCTTTCTTTCTTTTTTGTCAGTTGTGGGGCTTGAACTCTGGGCCTGGGCACACTGTCCCTCAGCTCTTCAGCTCACGGCTAGCACTCTACCACTTGAGCCACAGCGCTACTTCCAGTTTTCTGGTGTTTTATTGGAGTTAAGAGTCTCACAGTCTTTACTGACTGGGCTGACTTTGAACTGCGAATCTCAGATCTCAGGCTCCTGAGTAGCTAGGATTACAGGTGTGAGCCACTGGTGCCCAGCCTGCATATTTCTTTTGTACTTTAAAACTTTAGTTTATTTTTATGAAATACCAGTGTGAAACTCTAGGTTAAGAAAATACTATTTAAGATGAAATCTCAAAATGTGAATAATATGAAGTATACCTTTTTTGGGGCGCTGGAATTTGAATTTAGGGACTTGTGCTTGATATGCAGGTCCTGCTGTACTACTTATGCTGTACCTGTAGTCCTTTTTCTTTATGTTTTGAATAGGGTCCTGCTTTTTGACTGGACTTATTTTCCTCCCATGTTGGAAGAATATACATGTGGGATAATGCACCTGTATCACTGCACCCAGTTTTTAATTGTTTGATATGAGGATCTAATGAGTTTTTTTTTTTTTTTTTGCCGTTGTTGGTCTTGAATCATGGTCCTCACAATCTCAGCCTTCTGAGTAGCAAGGTATGAGACATCACACCTGGCTTATAAAATAAATTTTGATGAAATGCATTTCCATAAGTATTTTTCTTTTCAAATAGAATATATAAAATAATTTCTAATTTTACATAATATGTATCACACAGGACTTACTGCTGCAGCATTTTCAAAATGTCTAACACAGAGGTGTGATTCTCGTGGTGATTACCACCAATAGGTCTTTTTTCTTCCTTCTTACTAGTAATCACATGGGAACTTACACAGATTGGTTTTTCCTTATGCTATTCTCTCTCCTTCTGACTTTGGTGACTCCTTATCTTGGTCTTATTTTAGGCCCCTGTGATTTCAAACTAATATTAGCAGTGATGCTTAATTGCCTTTTGCAACACTTGTAAATGTATTTCAAGTTCTGTATTATACAAAATGAAAATGGACTTATCCTCTGCTCAAAATGATTTGATAACTGTAGTTGAGATTGTTTGTTGATTCTTGGAACTGTAGTACTGATTTAATTTCAACAGGAAGGTGGTCCTATGACCATGTATCCAGGGATTTTATTACTATCAAGCCATAATAGAAAATTGATAAGTATTTACCTTTGAAAATCATAGTAGTTCTATCAATACTTTATATATTTTTTATTATATTTTCCTGTAGTAAAGAATAATAAATGAAAAACAGGAAGCTAATCTCCAACCTTAGGTGAACCTTAGGTGAGATGATTTGTATTCAAGCTTGCATATATTATTTACTTTGCACAGGAAAGAATTGCAGGAGTTACAGAACCTATACAAACAGAACAGTGAACATACAGCACAGCAAGCTGAGCTGATCCAGCAACTTCAGGTTCTCAATATGGACACACAAAAAGTACTGAAAAATCAGGAAGACATTCACACAGCTGAAAGTATATCACATCAAAAAGTATGTTTCTGCTTTTCTTTCATAAAAGTACAAAGTTTTATGTATGAACTTAGGAAAATCAATTGAATATTTAGTTTTAGAAATTTTTGCCTTTTAATTGATTCTTTTTACTTGTATTTCTTCCAAATTAAAAATGAGCTGTAGGGCTGGGAAGATGGCTCAGTGGTAGAGTGCTTGCCTTGCATGCATGAGGCCCTGGATTCGATCCTCAGCACCACATAAGCAGAAAAAGTCAGAAGTGGCGCTGTGGCTCAAGTGGTAGAGCACTAGCGTTGAGCTGAAGAGCTGAGAAACAGTGCCCAGGCCCAGAGTTGAGACCCGACAAGACAACAACAACAACAACAACAACAAACAAAAAACAGTAACCAACAAGCTAGATGCTGGTGGCTTTCACGTGTACTCTTAGCTACTGGGGCGAATGAGATCTGAGGGTGGTGGTTCAAAGCCAGCCCAAACAAGAAAGTTTATGAGACTCTTATCTCCAATAAACTACTAGAAGACTGGAAGTGACACTGTGGCTCAAGTGGTAGAGCACTAGCCTTGAGCTGAAATGCTGAGGGACAGTGTCCAGACCCAGAGTTCAGGCCCCACGACCAGAAAAAAAAAAAAGAACTGTAATTGAATTTGATAATATTTGAAGTTTTCTGCCTTAGCTTGTTTACAGCTGAATCATTGAAAAATAGATGTACACTTACTTCTTAGTTTATTTTTTTTGAAAATTAAAGTTTTATATCTTCTGTGAAACATGCCAGGCATATAACCCCTAAACCAAAAAGAATTCAGGGAAAGGAATTGTTCAGCCTTCTTTTTATAAGAAGTTATTTGATCAAATACAATTCTAGTTTATGACTTAGGTAGACCTCATTATAAAATTGTACATTTTATTGACAAGTGTGCACAAACAAAAAGGTAATGTTGACAGGGTCTTCAGGATCAATATTTTCAAAGGATTTTTCTCTTTTGTATGTTTACTTTCAATAGTTATTTTACATTTAAGGACACCTAATTATGCTTATTCAGCAGCAACAATTATAGCTAGTAATTTAAAGAAACACTTATTGAATTATTTATCTGTTTGATGTAATTATATTTTAATTATTTATTGGCACAACTAAGATTTAATTTATGTCCTCCTGTGTGCAAGGAAGGTGCTTTATTACTTGAGCCATCCTCCCAGTCCTTTTTTACTTTAGTTATTTTTCAGGTAGGGTATTGTTCCTTTACCCTGCATTGTTCTTGGACAATGAGCAGTCATAACCAATTGTTACCTGTTGGGATTACAGTCATGTACCAACATGCCCAGCTTGTTTGTTGACATGGGGATTTGTGTTAACCTTTTGTCTAGGCAGGCTTGAACTCCATTCATCTCAATTTCTATCTCCTGAGCAGCTAGAGTTATAGGCATGAGCACCATTCCTGACCCCTATGATAAGTTATTTACTTAACTTATATATGATAAGTTATATACTTAACATATTTATATTGATTTATGCTGATACCAGTTTTATTCCCTTTGAACAGCTGAGGCTCGTGAAGCTCATGGAAGTTAACAAGTACAAACTATTTTGTTAAAAGTTTCCAATTTATTTTAATCTGTGTGTTCTGGGGAAAAACACAGCAAAAGGGCTATTATTGGCAATTAACATAAAATAAATACCTTTAATAAACATCTTTAAACCTGTATTTTTAAGTAGGACATTGGGGCAATAGATTTCTATCTATATTCTGTATTCCTTTGTGTTCTCCAAGGACAAGAATGATACCAAGCAGGAGAGTAAATCCAGTCCTCTCCTCTTCAGTGAGAGCAGCTGAATGTGATAGGATTGCTCATTGTGTTTTTGTTACTAAACCAGGCTCTATTGCTAAAATGATTTGAAACTGCTCTTATTAATAACTTTGTTTTCTCTCTTTGTTACTGTTGATGATAGTTTCTTGGTAGATATTTTAAAATTGTTGACTTTCAATGGAATATAGTTGTGTGTTTTTATTCTTTGAGTTTTTTTTCCTAGTTCTTGATATCTGTTTTTTTTTCCTGTTTAGATTTACCTTCTAGGTAGTTTTATCCAATTATCTGTCATTTCAAAAACTGTATTGTTTTTATGCAGAGGATTCCCAACTTTATCTACACTGAATCTCTTTCTTTGAACTCAAGGACAGAGTGTATCTAATTGTTTACTTTGCTTAAGTATCTAGTGGTCATCCTATACTCATTATGTTCAAAGCTAAGCTGCTGTCTCCCCTCTTTTCAACACATGCCTAGAGTTCTATTTCTCATCTCCCCTGCTATCACCATTCTGTCCATACCATCATCATGTATCACTTAGATTTCTGTCTTACTTTTACTTTGTTTCTCTGCTCAGGCATTAGACTCAAGTCCACACTCAACAATATACTTTTGCTAAAACCAAGTGAGTCAGATTAGATAACATTTCTCTTCAGTCTTTCCAGTGTTTTTACAGCCCATGGAAGATAAAGCCTAAATTCTCTCTATAACCTGTAGAGATCTATATGATCTGACCTTGTATTACCTCTCTGGTATGTCTTCACTTTCTCTTAATTACTCCCCTTTAGCCATATTAATCTTCATTTTGTTTCTTTTTTTTTAGTTGTTATGATGAAATTTATTATATAAAAGAATAGTAACATTTTTTTGTATATATTTTTATTGTAAAAATATTGTATAAAGGGGTTACAGTTACATGAGTAAGGTAACGAGTACATTTCTTATTGGACGTTGTTACCTCCTCCTTTGTTTTTCTCCTTGTTTCTTGAGCATTCTTCAGCTTCAAGATCTTTGCGCTTCCCTCCAGTACCTGAGTGCTTTTTTCCCTAGTTATCTGCATAAATACTATTCTACTTCCTTTGTTACCTCATAAAGCTTAAAATAGACATTCAGTTAGAGAGGTAAAAATTATTAATGTAATAGAAACCAAGGGAAAGATAGGAACATAGTTTGGGGATATTTCCAGGCTAGATATAAAGAGGCCTATCCCAATACTAGAGAAGTTTATTCTAAGAAGTTAAGAACATCTGTGAGATGAAGTACTTTTGAGTAGCTCTCCCAAATGAACTGCCTGAAAGCATAAATTCTCTCCTTAGTTCCTTTACTAAATTTGGAAAGGGGGAGCTAATATTTCCTTATTTGGATAAATTGTCCTAACTAAGTTTTGATCTGGGTAATTTGGGAAACATACCATATCTTTCCTCTAGGATTATGTTTATTTTATCCAATAATCATTTTAGAGAATTAAACATTTTGTTGTGCTTATTAATATTGAGGCAGAAAAAAAACCAAAACAAGCTGATATAGAAACAAGAGTTTTTTTTTTCTTAGTGTACTGTATGAAGCTGTTTCTTTTTTCTTTCATTTTTTCCCCATTTGGTTTACCCATTGTTGTCACTGTTTTTATTTTAGTACCCTTTGTATCATATATAAGTTTATCTGGTTTGGGATTTGGAAGGGGAATCACAGAAATAGTGAGACAAAGGACAAAAGGTGAATCAATGCAACAGTGATATTCTCAAGACATTGTGTTGGAAAACAACTTGGTTGAGAGGGGAGTTGGGGGGATAGGGATAGCAGGCTAAAATGAAGGAGGGGAAATAATGTTTGACAAGAATTGTACTAATTTTCTTACTTATGTATCTGTAACCCCTCTTTATAAAATTACTTTTACCAAAAAATTAATATCTTTTTTCCCTTTCTATTCTATTTTTTAAAGAAATTATTACTGGGAATTGAAATTACATATTTATGCTTGCTAGACAAGTGTTCTACCACTTGAATGATGGTTCCAGGCCTGTTTAATATTTTTATACTTTCTTTGTGTAGATTAAACTCCATTTTCCTTTTTTCGATCCTCAAACATTACTTCCACAAGTATGAGTGTGTTTGTATTTGTGTGTGTATATCTTTCTTTAAAATTTTTATTTTATTATATAGGTGATGTACAGAGGAGTTACAGTTACATAAGTAAGTAATGAGTATATTTCTTCTCAAATGTTGTTATCCCCTGCCTTGTTTTTCTCCCATTTACCTTCCCCCACCCCCATCAGATAAACATATATACAAGGCACAGGGTACCAAAATAAAAAAAACAGTGACATGGAATAAACCAAAGGAAAAAAAATGAAAGAAAAAAAGAAATAACCACACAGTACATTAAAAACAAAAACAAAACCCGCGTTTCCATATTTTGGAGTTCATTTTGATTAACATCATTTTATATGGTCATATGTACATAGCTATTGAGCTATTGTGATCCTCTGCTAGGATCCTCTGCTAGACAGATACTGATTATTACAAACTAGAGAAACCAGAGAGCCTACTTGATTTTTTCAAGTCTTTCCATTTTCTTATGAATGGGCGATGCTATTCTTTCTGATGGAAGCATAGAATTCCATTACGTATATACCGCATTTTCTTGATCCATTCCTCTATTAAGGGGCATCTGGTTCCATATCTTAGCCATGGTAAATAATGGTGCAATGAGTAAAGTTGTGCTTGTAGCTCTAGTGTGGCCTAGCTTGTGATCATTTGGGTAAATGCTCAAGAGTGGGATTGCTGGATCTATGTTTAATCTTTTGAGGAACCTCCATACTGCAGAGTGGTTGAACCAGTTCACATTCCTACCAACAGTGTAGTAGCCTCCCTTTTGACCACATCCCCACCAGCATTTGTTATTATTTGTTTTCTTAATAATGGCCATTCTAACAGGGTGAAGTTGGAATCTCAATGTAGTTTTGATTTGCATTTCTTTTATGACCAGAGATGTTGAACATTTCTTCATGTGTCTATTGGCTATTATTTCCTCTTCAGGGAACTCTTCTTCAAGTCTTTAGCCCATTTATTAATCAGGCAATTGTTTCTTTGAGGATTTGTTGTTGGGGATTTAATTTTTTGAGCTCTAGGTATGTTTTTAATATGAGGCCCTTGTCTGTTGTATAGCTAGTACAGATCTTCTCCCAATCTGTGGGATTTCTATTTATCTTGCTGGCTATGTACTTTGCCATGAAGAATCACTGCAGTTTAATGCAGTTCCATTTATCCATCCTTTATTTGATTTGTTCTGTTTCTGGATCTTTATTTAGGAGGTTTCAACCAGTGCCAAGGAGCTCTAATCTATCCCATGTCCTTATCCTTTCAGGATATCTGCTCTTTCCTCAAGGTCTGATCCATTTGGAGGTGATTCTGGTGCAGGCTGATATGTAAGCATCTACGATATTTTGGCTCTCTTATCAAAGATGGCCATATATCTGTGTGATAATTCTGGGTCTTTAATTCTATTCTATTGGTTCTCAGGCCTGTCCATGTGCCAGTTCCAAGCTGTTTTTATAATTTTGGCTCTATAACAAGAGTTTGAAGTTTGGTACTGATATTCCTCCAGCACTGTTTTTCCTGTTAAGAATTGTTTTTGCTATTCAAAGTCTTTTATTCCATATGAATATTTAGATTGCATCTTCTATTTCGTTAAACAGTGATGTTGGCATATTGATGGATATTGATTGGCATTGCATTGAATTTGAAGAGAGCTTTGGGCAGAATTGCCATTTTAACATCATTTGCCATGATGTTAAACCTCCCAGTCCAGGAGCATGGGAGATTTTTTTCCACATCCTTAAATCTGTTTTAATTTCCTTTTTTAGGTTTATAAAGTTTTCATCATAGAGGTCCTTCACCTCTTTGGTTGTTAATTCCTATGTATTTTATTATTTTTGAGGCTATTACAAAAGGAATTGCTTTCCTGATTTCATCCTTATCTTTTCATTGTTGGCATACAGAAAAGCTACTTATTTTTGTGCATTAATATACCTTGCTACTTTGCCAAAATTTTGGACCAGCTTGAGTAACTAGGGAGAGGATTCGATGGCTTCTTAAAATGGAGGATCATGTCACCTGCAAAGAGGGGAGAGTTTTACTTCTTCTTTCCCTATTTGGATCTTACTGTTCTGGCTAGGAATTCCAATACAATATTGAAGAGGAGTGGAGAGAGCAGACACCCTTGTCTTGTTCCTTATTTCAGAGGAAGTATTTCTAACTTTTCACCATTAAGTATACAGCCTTTATTATATTGAGGAATGTGCCATGGGTTTCTAGTTTCTCCACAGCTTTCATCATAAAGAGGTGGTGGAGCTTGTCAAATGATTTTTCTGCTTCTTGGAGATGATCATGTGGTTCTTGTCCTTGGTCCTATTGATGTGTGTTGAATTACATTAATTGACTGTGTATAGTGAATGAGCTTTGCATCCCTGGAATGAATCTTGTTTAATCATAGTGTATGAGTTTTTTGATTAGCTGTTGAAGTTGATTGGCCAGAATTTTATTGAGAAGTTTTTTTTATGAACGTTCACTAAAGAAATGGGCCTATAGTTCTCTTTCTTTCATGAGTCCTGATCTGGTTTTGGGGTGAGGATTATGCTTACCTCATAGAATGAGTTTGGTAGTGATCTTTCACTTTCAATTTCATTAAAGCGTTCGAGGAGTATTGGAGTGAGTTCTCCTTTGAAGACCTTATAGAATTCAGTTATGAATCCATCTGGTACTGGGCTTTTCTCGGATGGGAGGTCTTTTATTGCCATATCTATTTCAATACTTGATATGGGTCTATTGGTTTAGATCTTGGTTTCATTTGGGTATTGCCCTCCCCCCCCTTTTTTTTCTTTTTGGTCAGATTTGCTAAGGTTCTGCCAATTTTGTTAATTGTTTTGTTGGTCCTTACAAGTTTTGTGGACTCTAAATCAGTTAATTCTGATTTAATTATTTGTTTCCATCCACTCTGTTGGAGTTTGTCTTGTTGCTCATTTTCAAGGAACTTAAGTCCATCATTAAACTGATGATTTGAGATTTTTCCAATTTGTTGATGTAGAAACTCAGAGCTATAAATTTTCCTCTGAATTCTGCCTTTGTTGTGTCCCAGAGGAGCTGGAATTTTATTTGTTCATTTTTATTAATTACCATGAACAGTTGAATTTCCTTTCCGATCTCTTCAATGACCCAGTGCTGATTCCACAATGTATTGTTTAGTCTCTGTGAGTTACAGAATTTTCTATGGTGGCTTTTGGTATTGAGCTCTTATTTTATTCCACTGTGGTCTGAAATAATGTAGAGAATAAGTTCTGAATTTGCACAGATTTGCTTTGTGATCTAAAACATGGTATATTTTGGAGAATGTTCCATGTGCTTCCAAGAAGAACATATATTCTGATACTACTGGGTAAAATATTCTGTAGATGTCTGTTAAGTCTAGCTGGTCTATGCAGTTGTTAAATTCTGAGGTTTCTCTGTTGAGTTTTTGCTGGGTTGATCTATCCAGAGGTGACAGTGGTGTGTTAAAGTCATCAACTAGCAATGTGTTTGGATCTATGTATGATTTTAGGGTAAGTAGTGTTTGTCTGATGAATTTGGGTGCTCTAGCATTTGCTGTGTATTTATAATTGTTATATCCTCCTGTAGAAGAGTTCCCTTTATTGCTATAGAATTTATCTTGATTCTTGTTCTGAAATTACAGTTTACATAGTAGTATTTTAATATTTTAATTTTGACTAATTTCTTTATGTTCAGAGTTGTTCATAAGGTTTTCAGTGTTATCTTCAAGTAGATTAGTTCAATAGGATTTTTTACTTCATACATTTTGCTTGTATATTTATTTTTGTTTTTGGGTCCGGTCGTGGGGCCTGAACTCTGGGCTTGTGCGCTATCCCCCAGCTCTTCAGCTCAAGGCAAGCGCTCTACCACTTGAGCCATAGTGCCACTTCTGGCTTTTTTTTTTCTGCTATGTGGTGCTGAGGAATTGAACCCAGGGCCTCAAGCATGCAAGACAAGTGCTCTACCACTGAGCCATCTTCCCAGCCCTTGCTTGTTTATTTAAACTTAATAAATTTTTCTTGGATAGTCTATGTATAGTTAGTTATTCCTAAAAAGAAAGAAAAAATGTTTTCTAATTCCATCTCCTGGAAGCAAATACTGTTAACACTTTAAATATACTTCTTTAGATTTCAAAGTATATTATGTATGAACAAATTTTTGTGGTACACAAAGTTTTGTGGTACACACTAACATTCCGTCTATAATTGGGAGCCTAAAATAGGCAGATTTGGTGGGATCAAGGACTTGGGTGGAAATGAGTCCCAGCAGAAAAAGGCCAGAAGCATGGCTTAACAGTAGTGCACCTACCTAGCAAATGAGTTGCCCTGAGTTCAAATGTCACTACCACCAGAAATATTACTTTAGCCAGTTTTTCTTGTAAATTATATTATTTAAAATTTTCAGTACTGTAAATAAATGTTTAATTAATACCTTTTTGTTTTTATTATTTCATTACCTAGTTTAGTTAAAAACTGTTTCAGGACTCTTATTATGGAAATTAGGGCAAGGTAGTTTCTCTTTAGGGCGTTGGAATATCTAAAATGTTTCCTCTTGATTTATGTCACCATCACAACATCTTTATCCCCCTTCCATCCACCTCTTCCATTGTATTGCTTGATTCTGTGGCATATACAATGAATTCTTGCCTGCATTCTCAGCCCTTCCAGCTTTATTCTTTGATTCCTCTCCCCTGGGCCCCACCCTCTGCTCTTGCAGGTACCTATTTCCTGGTACTTTGTTGTGTTCTGACTTAGTGTTTTTAAACAATTATACTATTTGGGTACTTCATAGGGTATATTACACTTCAGTTAATTCATTTGTAACCCCTTGCTTACCATCTAGTATGTTTATTTATAGATTTATAGGCAAATTGTGGCTGATACAAATGAGGAAAACCATACAACCTATCTTTTTCTGGGTCTGGCTTACTTTGCTTACTTAATATAATTTTTCCAAGTCTTTCCAGTTTCTTACAAATGGTATGATATCATTCTTTCTG
>NW_012267269.1:3360611-3367958 GCF_000151885.1 Dipodomys ordii
TATATATATATATATATATATATATATATATATATATATAAAACATTTCATCTATTGAGAGTCATATCTGGGCTGATTCCATATCTTGGCTATGGTAAATAATGCTGCAGAAACTGCTATATTAAATGGCAAAATTTTAATACATAAAATAAAATTAAGATGAGTAAGGGAAGGGTGTTATCAGATGGTGGGTGAGAATGTTGAAAGGGGTGACATTGATCAAGATACAATGTATTCATAGACTGCCTTGGTGAATGACAAATCTTTTGTACAACTATGTGAAGATAATAAAAATACTCAAAAAATAAGATAATAAATTATAACTTAAAAATAAATGAACTTCTTCCTTATTTTGTTACTCCAAGGTTTTGTCACCAAGAAAATGTTAGAAATCAAATATATTTAATCTTGCTGGGCTATCTTCGCTTCCTATACTCAAGTTTGCAATTCAATAGTCTTATTGCTGTTTCAGTAAGTGAAGACCAGTCACCTATCAATGAGAAAAGGAAAATGAGTAGGAGATGTATATTTGGAGTAAGAATTAGAAATGAGAGTGTATCTCAGTTCCTAGAACCAACCTGACCTGCACCATTTGAACTAGTGTTATTTTCACTTGCTTCTTGGAATGATGGATATTCAGTGTAAGATATAGTTTGTCTACTCATTTAGTCATATCAGGTAAACTTTTGGATAGGAGTATAGTTTTGTAAAAGCTGAGAACAGGAGAAAAAGAGTCCCGTTAATCCTATATTTTATGAGTAAATTATGCATCAAAGGTAGAGAAGAAAAGAGGTTAAGACAAGACTTTCTTCCATGATTAAATACCGTGAACTCTATTTTTGTAAAGGATGTACCACCTAAGAGTATCATACACCATACACCACCTTTACTCAGGTTACATTCAACTTTATCCTGCCAATTTAGTTACTTTGTTCAGAGTTCCCTTTTTATTTCTGTTCTACCCTGAACTAAATCATGAAAGCATCAACACAATACAGGTGGGCCACTATTGAGCCCAAGCTGACATCTTCATTGCCCCTCAAAACTCTCAGATTTCCATTTTTTCCTTCATAGAGTATCTGATTATATTATCTGAGGAAAAGACTTCCTGTTATAAAGTATAAATTTATATTTTGAAATTCCTTTTAACAATATAAAGAACACTTCTTTTAGAAAATTGCTTAGACTTTGTAAAGTGAAATGGATAAGCTAAAAATCAAAATGATAGTATATAGTCTCTTATTAGACAAAATGTTTTGAGTTGCTTGCTCAAGGCAAGCACTCACCACTTGCCACTGCTCCACTTCTCACTTTTTTGGATCGCTAATTGGAGATAAGAATCTCATGGACTTCACAGCCTGGTCTGGCTTGGAAGGTTGATTCTCAGATACCAACCACCTGAGTAGATAGGATTATAGGCTTTCTTTCTTGGGCTGGCTTCAAACTGTGATCCTCAAATCTTACCCTCCTGAGTAGCTAGGATTTATAGGAATGAGCCTCTGGTGCCTGGCTTCAGTGTAGCTGTCATCATGCATCTCTCTATCTATCTATATCTGTATATCTCCAGACAAATTTAAATGTGCATAGAAATATATGCATGTACAAATATAAAAATAATAACATGTTTATTAATTCAATCTGGAACTTTTTTAACACAGCTTTATAATGAGTTACATATTTGTTTGGAAACCACAAAATCAAATGAAGCTGTGCTCCGACAAAGTGTTGTTAATCTTCAGGATCAGCTATTTCAAAAAGAACAAGAAAATGCAAAATTAAAAGAAAAACTTCAGGAGTCACAAGGAACACTCTATACATTATCTCAGCAAACTAATTCAAACCACTCAATACAGGTGAGAGACTTTTTCTAAAAATTTTACATAGCCTTCCTACAATTGACCAAAACAAAATTTAAATAAATTTTCATATTCAGAAATATACATTGTGGAATATTTTAATTTTACTTTTTCTGTAGTTTTTGTAGACCTGAATTATAGATAATACACATTCATATATAAATCCATTTAGGTATATGGGATTTAACAAGTATATTTGACTCTTTTTATTTGCATGGTGTACATTTGTGAATTCACCTAAACCTAGACTGAAAATATTTGGAGAAAATCCACATCTATAGTAAACATAAAAATTTCTTTCCTATGATTATTTTCTATGTAATATAGTATAAAAATTACATAGAGTTCACAATAAATTAGGTATTATAGTCAACCAGTGACTTGAAGTATTCAGGAAGATATACAAAGTTTATATATAAATGTTATGCCATTTTATAAGATATTTGAGCAACTTTAGATTTTAGTATTTGCAAAAGAGGCCTAGAATCAATTTCCTATATATCTTGAATGATAACTTTATAATTATTGTGATGAATTATTTGTTTATTGAATAACAGATTAATAATTATGTCTATTTTGATACTCTAGTGAAGTTAATGAAATGCAAAGTATATTTTACACTATGTCTCTTTATGTATTTACCATAATATGTGTTAACCACCTATGGCAAATACATAATGTGATAATACCAAGAGTATTAATTCTGCTACTACATTTACATATAACTTTGAACAGGTCATTTGATTTTAACATTTCCTATGGTAAATAAGGTTCAAAAACATTCTTAGGATTTTTAAGCCAATTTTCTCATAAATAGCTCAAGGCTGGTACTCTACCTCTTGAGCCACAGCTTTACTTCTAGCTTTTTGGTGGTTAAATAGAGTTTACAGTCTTACAGACTTTTTTGCCTGGGATGGCTTTGAATTGCGATCCTTATATCTCAGTTTCTTTTATAGGTAGGATTACAAGCATGTGCCACCAATACCTAGTTTTTTGTGTAACAGTTTTAAATCAGTGGGAGGCATCATGTTCACAAATAGTAGAGACTGTGATGAATAATCTATACACATTAGCTTAGATAGGACTTCTTTTCTCTCATATTGTTAAGTATTTGAAATAAGCCCATGAAAATAGGGCCATCTGATTATAGATTAATGTTTATTGGAGATAAAAAAGCCTCTTTATTTATTTTATTGTAAAGATGCTGTTCAGAGTGGTTACACTTACATGATTAATGAGCACATTTCTTGTTGAACATTGTTATCTAATCCTTTGTTGTTCTCCCACTATCCCTTCCCTCCCTTAACCTCCCTCAACCCTCTGAAGTTCTAAAGTTCATTTCTAACATGGTGTCTTGTGAGTATCGTTGTTGCATTAGGTCATCCTTTGTCCTTTCAGCATTTTGTTATTCCCCTTCCCTTCCCCAAATCAGATAAATGTATATACAAGATGACGGGTACCAGAATCAAAGACAGTGATTACCAGGGATAAACCAATGGAAAAAGAAAAATGAAATAAAATAAGAAGAAAGAACTAGATATAAGTACATTGGCAACAACCAGGTCAACAACCAAAAAAAAAAGACCAGTTGTTTCTATGTCTTGGAGTTCATTTCAATTAGCATCATTTTGTATGGTTATATGTACCTAGCTATTGAGCTATTATGATTCTCTGCCAGGACTATCCTAGACATACACCAATTATCAGAAATGAGGGAACCATACAACCTATGCTTCTTTGGGTCTAGCTTACTTCACTTAATATTATTTTTTCCAAGCCTTTCCATTTCCTTACTAAAGGGGCAATGTCATTCTTCCTGATAAAATTCCATTGTGTATATATACCACATTTTCTTGATCCACTCATCTGTTGAATGGTTATTATCAAGAAAACAAAGAATAAAAGTTGCTGGTGGGGATGTAGCCAAAAGAGAAAACTACTATTCTGTTGTTGGGAAGAAAACTAGTTTAACCACTCTGGAAGGCAGCATGGAGGTTCCTCAAAGGACTAAACATAGAACTCCCCTATGATCCAACAATCCTACTCCTGGGCATTTACCCAAATGATCACAAGCTAGGCCACACTGAACCTACCAGCATAACCATGTACATTGCACCATTATTTACCATAGCTAAGATATGGAACCAACTCAGATGCCCCTCAATAGATGAATGGATCAAGAAAATGTGGTAGATATACACAATGGAAATTTATGCTTCTAAAATTCTCTTTAACAAATGATTCTTCCAAAACTGAATATCCTCATGTAAATACTGAGTATACCATTTCTCCCTTTATGCAAAACTCAATTCAAAGCAAATATGAAGACCTTAATGTAAGACCACAAACTTGGTAGATTGAAAGCAGTAGAGAAATTTACAAAGCTACAAGAAAAAATTTTTTTAAAAATATATCTTTACATATGAACAAGAACATTGAATGTTGAATGTAAATGTTTTAAATTTTCCCATGAGCATATATAAACTAAATGAATGGATTTAAAAAATTCACAAGAATACAACATTATACAGTCTACAAGAAACTTACTTCACTAGTAAAAATACCGATGCACTGAAAGAGATGAAAAAAGGAATGCCATACAAATAGAAACCAACAGTAAGAATGATTACCTTATATCAGATAAAATAATTTTAATCAAAAACTTCTAAGAGATTGAAAGGAGGTCACTATGTAATGATAAAAGTAGCAATTCAACAACAAGAAATAATTATTGCACATATTATATTCATCCAATGCTAAAACATTATATAAATAAACATTATAATATCTAAAAGAAATAGTTGTACTACTTCAGCATTTCATATTCACCAGTGGACTGATGGCTCAGATAGAAGTCTTCATTGTATAATGTGTATAGAGCAAATGGACCTATCAAATACTTACATGATAGTCAATCCAACAAATAAAGAACACACATTCTTTTCATCATCACAGTTATCATTCTTTTGAATAGACAACACAATAGAACACTAAACAACTCAGAATTTTAAAAGAAAAATTACAATTTTAGCATATACCTGTCTGACCACTATGGGCTAAAACTTTCCTTGAATAATTAATGAATCAATGAAGAAATCAAGGGAGCAACATAAAACTTTCTTGAAACAAATGAAAATGAAAACATTGAAAAATCTCTAAGGTAAAGCAAGAACAGTAAATCTCCAAACATTTGTGATACTATAATGATATAACTCAAGGAAAAGGAAAAACAGGAACAATGAAACAAAAATTAGTAGGAAGAAATAACAAAGATGAGACAAAAAATAAAATAGATATTAACAGCGCAATATAGAGATCAGTGAAATAGAGTTGATTATTTCAAAAAGAAAAAAAATAGAGAAAAATTTAGCTAGATTAATAAGGAAAAAAAAGACCTAATAAAATTAAATCAGAAAAGAAAAAGTAGATGTTATAGTGGATGCCACAGAAATACAAAGGATAATTACAGACTATTATGTGCAATAGTACGCTAGTGGATTGATAAGCCTGGAAGATATAGTTAAATTTATGGACACATGTAACCAAAATTAAGCCATGAATATACCAAAACCCAGGAACAGACCAATAACAGGTAATAAAATCTAGTCAGTAATAAAGAAAAGAACAGGGTGGCTACAATAAATTTTACCAGAATTTTAAGTAATGACAATTTGTCTCAGTGTCTTTTAAAGTTTTGAGAGTAAGAATTATCCTGATACAAAAATGAGATAAAGGCTCAACAACAACAAAAAGGAAAACTGCAATATCTAAGCAGATTTTATGCCATGATCAAATGATATATATCCTGGGGATGCAAGGATATTTCAACATTAGCAAATCATTTGCAGAATATATGACATAAACTCATGATAAGCACAGTAGATGCACAAAAGACACTTTTCTGATAACAGTCCTCAAAATTAGAAAAGGGAATGTGCAGCAAATAAAGTATAGATTTTTAGTGATTTTTTTTTAGTTTTTGTGTGTGAAATTTGTGGGAGATACCTTTACAGAGGAATGGATAAAGTTCTGCAGTCTGAGTACATAGGTTTATATTGGAGACATAATCACATCTATGTGAACTTGGGCAAGTTGTTCAACTTCTTTAACTCGATTTAGATTATCTTTTAAAAAATATATTTTTAAATAGTACCTACCTCAGAAATTTTATCAAAACTATAAGAGGCAATACTTGGTAGGTATTTAAAATAATAAATTATAGATATTAACATTTAATGGCGAAGATACTTTCTTTCCATAGTGTTAGTAAATTTTAGATTTCTTTCTCTGTATTGGTGATGATTTATCTTTTTACTTGTCATAATCCAAATGATTGGTGAGCTGATTCTCTTCCATAGAAAAGGGCAAAACTAATTGATTCATATGAGACTGAAACATATGACTTTTGTTTTTTTAGCATACGGTTCTTAAATAGTTAAATTTTGAATGACTTGCTGTTTTTGTCTCCAAGTGATTGCTGACCTTTTTCATGAAAAATTACTCTGTTTATTGCATTGGAGGAATATCTTGCAGTAGAGGGCATGAGAAGAAACTAAGAATAGGTTGACTATATTTACCAGTGAATGTGATACACTCTATGTAGCTAAGAAGGACTGACTACAAGATCAGAGTTGTATATTTCAACTGTTGTCATTTGTTCTATATCTTTTCACAGATTTTGTTGATTCCCTTCACTCCTAATTTGTAGAAATTTTTTGTAATGTGGGGTTCCCCTAAGTTCTCATTTTCTTTAAATTTTTGTTCCAAAGGATTTCAAATCTCCAAAAGAATGTAGTGTATGGGTAACATAGCAACACACTATGTGCTCCTCCTTAGTATCATCTTATTCTTTTCCCTAATGATCAATATTCTCTTAGACTTGGTATTTAATTAATTCCTATATATTGACACTGTTATTGTAAATAATATATCAAATATTGCATTTGTTTGAACCTCAAAATAACATTACCTATGCATATCTTGCATATATCAACCTTAAATAATGTCAGGTATGCATTTTATGTATGACTTGAATTACTCTACTTTTGCATTAGTTTATTTTGTAAAGTAATTCATTGCTATTCAATGTAGCTTTAATTACTTTGTGTGTGTGTGTGTCAGTGCTAGTCCTGGAGCTTGAACTCAGGGCTTTATCCCCAAGCTGCTCTTGATCTGCCACTTGATCCATAATTCCACTTTGGGATTTTTCAGTAGTTTATTGGAGATAAATCTCACAGTCTTTCCTGGCTTCAAACTGCAATGACTAGATATCAGCTTCCTGGGTGATGAGGATTACAGGTATGAGCCACCAATGCCCAGTCTGTGAGAGTATTTTTAGGTGGGAAAGGGAAGGTTCTTTTCTTTCTTTTTTTTTATTGTGAAAATACTGTACAGAGGGGTTACAATTACTTGGGCAAGATAATGAGTACAATTCTTATCAAGCAGTGTAGCCTCCTCCTTTGTTTCCACTTCCCATCCCTTCCCATCCTCC
>NW_012267269.1:3368008-3370508 GCF_000151885.1 Dipodomys ordii
AAAGTTGTAAAGTTCGTTTTCGACATAACAACTTGTACATCTCATTGTTGCAATGGGTCCACCTGTACCCCTATTTAAACGATTTGTTTTTCCCCTACTCCTCCATTATGGGCAGTTCTATAACTGTAAAGGTATTTTCTCTGAACTTGCAAGTGTGTCTTCATCATATATACCAAATATGCTGGTCTTGAACTTCCTAGATTCCCTAACTGTGAGGAACAAATTTTGTTGTTTATAGGACTCCAAGTACAGCATTTTGATATAATGATCCACATGGACGACAACCATTTTTTTTGACAGTAAATATTTTGTGTGTGTTTTTAGCTTCAAAAATATTTACACACAATTGCTATGAACTATGTAGTATGTGTCTCTTGACACATAAGATTTATTGTTAAAAGTGAAATCACCTGTCATTGATTTGCAAGTGTTTATCTTATGAGGAAGAAGTGCCAAATTGTTTGAAAAAATAACTGTCTCAAGTTATAGACTTCTTAGACTTAAAAAAAAATGTTGTGTCTCACCCTCCTAGCTCCAAGCCCTGGTTCATACATTTTTTTTTTTTTTGGTGGTACTGAAGTTTGAGTTTAGGGCTGGTTCATGCCAAGCAGATGTTCTGCCACTGGAGCCATACAGGTTCCTTTTGCTTTTAGTTGTTTTCTTGGCACTGACCTGGGACTGTGATTCTTCTTTGTATACTTTTTCCTGGTGAATTCTTCAAAGTGAAGACATGGATTTCATTCTGTTTCATTTTGTATTTATTTTGTTCCTAATGAGTTTGACCATCTCATATTTGTGTTATGTAAAGTACCTGTATCTGATGCTCTTTATTAAATGTAATTATTTTTTTAGTTTTATGAGAAATGGTCAGTCTTTCTATGTAGTCCATGAACTTGCAGTCCTTCTGCCTCAACCTTCCAAGTGCCTGGATTACAGGCGTGCACACTTGCAGCTAGTTCCATTTTTCAAATAAGATGTCCTTTTTATGAAAGTTCTTTATATTGGGTGCTAATATATTCTTGATTATTATATTGTTTAACATAATGTTAGCCTCTGTAATGTATTCTCCAAATTTCTATACATTAATATATTATTTATATGACAATCAGGCTTTGAATTTCTAAGCAGTTAAGGAGCTAGGTTGTTTTAACTTTCTGAGTCTACTATCTTTAAACATGGTTTCCAAGACTTGGAAAAAATTATATTATGTGAAGTAAGCCAGACCCAAAGAAACATAGGTCCTGTAGTTTCCCTTATTTGCAATAACTAGTATATGTCTAGGATAGTCTTACCAGATACGTTGGAAAGGTCAAAAGCTATGTACATATTACCATATAAGATGATGTTAAGTGAATGAACCCCAATATATGGACACAAGAAGTTTTTTTTTTCTTTGTTGCTGTTGTTTTTAATGTACTATGTGATTTTTTTTGTTTCTTTTGTATGTTCTTTCCCCTATGGTATCACACCTGTTGTCACTGTATTTAATTCTGGTGCCCTGCATCTTGAATATATATATATATATATATATATTTATATATATATATATATACACACACACATATATGTATATATATACACACACACACACATATATATATATATTTCTAATTTGGGGAGGGGAAGAGAAATAACAAAATTCTGAAATAAGGATATAGGTTGACACATTGTAACAGTGAGATATACAAGACGCTATGTTGAATAGGAACTTTACAACTTGGGGGGGTGAATTAGGGAGTTGGGGAGGGAAGGGACAGTAGGGGAAAAACAAAAGAGGGGTAGCAGTGTTTGATAGAAAATGCACTCATCACCTGACTCATGTAACTGTAACTCCTCTGTAAGTAGCTTTACAATAAAAAAAATAAAAGAAACATGGATTCCATTATTATCTTTTTTTATTGTAGAGGTGAAGTACAGATGGGTTACAGTTACGTAAGTCAGGTAATGAGTACCTTTCTTTTTTGAAAGTGTCACTCCCTCCCTCATTTTGTTCCAGTTTTTCCATTCTTGATCTCCCTCCTCACCAAGTTGTATAGTTTATTTCCAACATAACGTCTAATGGGTTTCACTGCTGAATTAGTTCACCCTTTGTCTCACCATTTCTGTGCTTCTCCTTCCCCTCCCCAATTCAGATAAACTTATATACAAGACAGAGGGTACAGAAATAAAACAAAACAGTGACAAAAGAGCAAAATACAAAGGGGAAAAAAAGAACAGCAAACCAGCAAACAGTATAGTTTTGGTCCAGAAGGGAGAAAAGAGTCCAGAGATCACATCTGGACATTTTATGAATCGAATGTAGAATGTGTATCACTTTTGCTATCATACATTTATCTAGAACTTAGTCATCTGTCCATATAGTTTGTGATTGCAAAGAAATTGGAAATCTGCCTATTTTCAAGAGGAGGAAATGAAGTTTAGAGTTCAGTCTAGCAGTCTAAGCTGTAACTTACAAATGCTGGCAATATCTTACTTGTGGCTTTTCTTTTTTATTTGCTCT
>NW_012267269.1:3373008-3380026 GCF_000151885.1 Dipodomys ordii
ATGGAATGCATAGTTAGCAGATTGAAAACCACACTTTAGTGAATTTGTTTGAGTATGATTGAGGTTTTAATGTATAGAGATGATAATGCATAACAAGCGTAATCCCTTGCTTATACTATTAGTGCACAAATTTTGATTTTTTTACTGGTGACCTAAGTGGTAAGTGTTTATAAAAGTTACATTGAATATTATAATAAGTAATGGGGTTATATCCAAAGTCACATAATTTAGAGATGTGCCATAGTGGAAATTTAATTCTTCACATGTAGAAATTCACTTCTTGATTCATTAAAATATACTTTGACTATTAAGATCTATAAATTTTTGCTTAATGAGAGGTTTAAAACATACCTTAAAAACCTGATTATGTTCATTTTTAATTAAGGTTAAAAATCTATAATAAAAATCCAATTTGAATCCTAGTTTTACAGTATGTCCAGGATTACTTTATTCGTAGGAGTTAAAGTTAACTCAATGTGTAAGGAGTTAGGTTAGAGTTTAACACCCTTAATACTTCCTTCCTTCCTTTCTCTCTCTCTCTTTCTTTCTTCCTTTCTTCCCTTCTTCCTTTCTTTCTCTTTCTCTCTTTGTTTCTCTCTCTCTCTCTCTCTTTTTTGCCAGTCCTGGGGCTTGAACTCAGGGCCTGGGCACTGTCCCTGAGCCTCTTTGTGCTCAAGGCTAGTGTTCTATCACTTGAACCATAGCTCTATTTCTGGTTTTCTAAGTAGTTAATTGGGAATCAATCTAAGACTTTCCTGTCCCAGCTGGTTTCAGATGAAGATCCTCAAATATCAGCCTCCTGAGTAGATAGGATTAAAGCATGTGCCTGGCCCCTTAACATTCTTTTATGACACAAATATCAATCATTTGTTAGTGCAAAGTGATATATACATGTAGCAGACTAACACTCAGTTTATAGTTGCTCATTTTCCTATCATAAATGCTAGTGTTAGCTATTGGTAATGATACAATACTATATAATTGAGTACAATGACATCCATGTACAGTGCACTCAGTGTTTAGTATGTAGAAGTAAAGTTATAAAATAAATTTCCCCTTTGCAGGCACTGACTTCTCCATACAAGTGTTTAGATATGAAAGATGTAACTGAGTGTAGTACTGAAATGATATATAATGTGAAATTTAGATAGTATTTATATGAGGAGAAATTGATTTCAAAATTTTACCTTATAATCAATAATTCTTGTATCATTTTGTAATCTCTAAATACAAACAGTATTTCTGTTAAAAATAAGTGGATCTAAAGTTCATATTTTTAACAACAGTGCTAGCTGCATTTGTTGTTTCTAGACAATCTTACTTCACTTAGTTGTCTTTCTGAAAGAGAGGCTAAATTTAAATTGATATACTAATTTCATTTATGAACTTTCATGACAAAAATATTTTGATTTATAATGTCAGTTGAATTGACACACCTTTTTATTTTCCTTTTTTAGACTATTAGTAAAGTCATGTTTTCAGGGTATGTTGAATTTAGCTAACAATATTTGTTTTCTTATTTAGTAATATGTGTTCCTGCATTTCTAAAATAAATTTTAAATAATAGATTAAGTTTCTTCAGAGAGTCAAACATTTCAGAAGAAAAAAGAATATCTATAATGTGTATTTATGCTAGCTATAAGTACATCTGATATATAAAAATGTACTTGCAAAATTTTTACATTGTGTCTTCTTTCAAAAACGTTTACTTGTTTTCAGAAAGTCACTAATTTTCTTCAGAGAAGTCACAAGTTTTCTTTCTTATATATGTGTATTTTATATGTTATATGACTTACAAATATAAACAGTATAAATTATAAATACACATATACATGTGTTTGATCCACACTTGAATGCTTTTTATGAAAAACTATTTTATTATTGAGGGATCATTATTTTAAAATGTTTGTGTTTTACAATAAGCAATATTACATGTTGGTAGGGTTAGTTTGTAAAATTCTTAAATAACTGAGATAACAATGTATAATTCTATAAATTAATTACTTTTTCACTAAATTCCAGTGTTTGTAAGAAGTATAGGAAGCAATAGACCTGAACATTTGTTTAAAGCTTACTAGTACATAAAACAATTTATAGGTTTTAAAGTTATTATAACAGTACTAATTTTATCAGGAAATATTCAGTAAGCTTCCACTATAACAATGCCTCCAGAGTGACTGGGTATTTATACTGTATACTATTTTGTGCTGTAGACTGAACTGAGGTTGTGTTGTGCATATCAGGCAAATACTCTACCACTAACTAACATCCTTAACTCCTGAGTTTTTGAGACAAGGTCTTACTATGTAGCTCAGTTTGGCCTTGAATTTGTAATCTAGCCCATTCTGATGCCAAACTTGCAGTATTATTTCCTCTACTTTCACAGTGCAGTGATTACAGATGTATGCAAACATTCATTGTTAAATTATATTATTTTACCATAAGGATTGATACAACACCAAAAGGCTTTTATTTCTACTTCTGTATCTTCTTATAGGAATTTATTCAAAATTATTGGTGGGTCAATGTATAAAATGTCACATAGGAGTTAGGTGTGTAAGTGGAAGAAAATAAATTTAGCGTGTTTTAGGCCCTATATTCAATCCTTCTTACCAAACAAAACAAGAAGTTGTGTGTTAACAATTATTTCCAACTGGAAGCTTTTTGGTATGTATGCCACTCATCATTTTGGTTAACTATGATTTAGCAATGTAATATTATATATTTTAAGAATTCTAAAACAAGACTTTTCTAATTATTAGAGAAAATTTTATTTGTAAAATAATTATTAGCAAAAACCCAGAACGTTATTTTTGTGTGTGTACTAGTCCTTGGCACTATCTCTGAGCTTTTTTGCTCAAATTTGACACTCTTCCACTTGAACTACAGCTCCACTTCCAGATTTTTAATGATTAATTGGAGGTAAGAAACTTATGAACTTTCCTATATGGGCTGGTTTCAAGCAACAATCTTCAAATCTTGGCCTCCTGAGTAGCAAGGATTACAAGTGTTAGCGCTTGCCTCTGGATTTAAGTTTCTATGATTTTAAGGGTTATAGAATCAATTTCTACAGAGTGGGATTTAAGTAATTACTTGAATTTGCTATATATACCTTAAAGAGGATAGGATGTATAAAGACACATATGGCTCTTTGGGCCTATGCACATATCTTCATAGATATATTATGCATATGCATGTAATATTTACATGTGTTTATATAAATGTAAACTAAATTTACTAAAAGTAGGTTACAGTACAGTAGGTTGGAATGCTAGAGAGCAACTTCACATTAGAGTAACATCATATATACTACTTAAAGCAGGTAATCTGGCTCAGTATCAAATAAATCATGTCAGTATTGTATATCTGCTATGGTTTGTTTATGACTTGGCTCCCAAGTGTTCAAATTAAAATCTTGTGTCTCTGATTTGGCAATATTATGTGATAAAATCTGTTAGAGGTATGACCTAGTGGGATATGATTAGTTCATTGATGGTGCATTGCTAAAAGAGTAAGTTGTCATAAAAAAGAGAGAATAACCCCTCCCATACACTGGCTTTCTGTCAGCATGGCATCTTTTCCTCTCACAAACATTCCTGCCATTATACCATCTGCCATAAAGTCATATAGCCAGAGAGAACCTCGTCAATGCTGGCACTACATTGTTTATTCTTTAGTTTCTAAACATTGTGCTAATTCATTCTCTTTTCCTTATAAATTACCTACTTTTTGGCATTTTGTTATAGCGATGGAAAATGAAATGATGCAATGTATTTGTTAGGATATGATAAAAATAATATTTTACCTGTATTTTCTTCCTCCTCTGAACTTATTACCCTAGCATAATTATTAGAAAATATCAGATAGATTCATAAGGAGTTGCATCCTAAAAGAAAAACAAACTTCCCAAATCTGATAAAAAATAAATTTCTGAGAAATTAGTATAGTGAAGAGAAAGATCATGGGGAGATATTATAGCTAAATATACCATCTTAGATGGGATACTGAAAAAGGACATTATGTAACTGAAAAAGGACATTATGTAAAAACTAAGGAAATCTATATAGAATATGAATGCTAGTTAATGATGTATGAATATTGGCCAACTAATTGTAAGCAATATACCAATACTAATTTGTTAATTAGGAGAAACTAGATTGCAAGAGGTAGTGTAGAGGGCACTGGAGTATCTTCTAATTTTTCTGTATATATAAAACATTTTTCTGTATATTTAAAAATAAAATCAATTAAGTAAAACTCTGGACTCTGTATCCCAAACTTACCATAGGAACTTTGGGTGAGGACATTATGATGAAACTTACATTCACTTTCCCCTAACAATACTTTCTTTCATTTTATTTATAGAATTTTTTTATTTTGAAACATATTTATGACATGTTCACTATAAATTTTAATGGAATTTAGGAGAGCATAGGAAAATGTATATATACAATCTGTCTCCTTAGAAATTCTAAAAGAGTAACTGTTCAAGGTTTTGTTTTCTGTATATGTAAATATGTATATAAATAGCCTGCTTTTCTGAAATTATCATGAATGTATTTTCATCTCATTCATCAACATATATGGAATGTTAAGTCAAAGGTATGTACATTTTTATAGTTTTTGATAGAAAATTTATAGCAGGTTATACTTCTTAAAGTATATTCTTAAAATACAGGGGACATGAACTATGCATCATCCAACTTTTAAAATCTTGAAGACTTTCTTAGAAATCCTTTTTGTGCTTCTTGTAAAAATCTAATAGATTAGTAAGCCGCCTTTTTCTGTGAATCAGTGAGTGGAGTTGAATAGTACCCTCCACAAATATTTACCTTATCCCTTAACAGAAACATGGAATACTGTATAGCATGTTATTTGGTATATAAGGTATATGTTTTTGTTTTGTTTTGTTTGAGTTAGAATCTCACTATGCCTAGGTTGGCCTGGAACTAAGATTCCCAAGTGCTGGAATTATAGGCATATCTGGTTAAAAATGTGTATAGACCAGGTACCAGTAGATCATGCCTTTAACCATAGTTTCTTCAGAGGCAGAGAACAGGAGAATCATGGTTGGAGGGTAGGCTGGGGGAAAAATTCTGTGAGTCTCCATTTCCATGGAAGAACGCCAGCCATATTGGCATGTGCCTGAGAAAGCCTTAAGTAGGCAGATATTGGCTCAGGTGTCTGTTTTGGAAGAAAGTAAGACCCCATCTGAAAACTAACAAGGGAAAAAGGGCTGGTGGTGTGGCTCAAATTGTGGAGCTCCAGCCCAGCGGGTGGGAGGCATGGAAATGCAACTCTGTACCAACAAAATAACAGTATATAGTTGCACTATGAAAACTGTAAAGCAGTTCTTATAAATGGATCTATAGTAAAGTGATTTAAAAAAATCTAGGCAGATAAAAGAAATGAAAATCAAAACAACATTGATATACCACTTCATCCCAGTTAGAATGGCTATAATCAAGAAATCTAATAACAACTGATGCTGGAGGGGATGTGGACAGAAGGGAATGCTACTGCCTTGTTGGTGGGAGTGTAAACTTGTTCAACCGCTTTGGAAAGTATTATGGAGGTTGCTCAAAAGACTACACATATAGCTCCCCTGTGACCCAGCAATCCCACTATTGGGCATTTACCCGAACGATCACAAACAAGACCATACTAAAGCTACCAGCACAACTATGTTTATTGCAGCATTATTTACCATCGCTAAGATATGGAACCAACCCAGATGCCCCTCTGTAGATGAATGGATCAAGCAACTGTGGTACATATACACAATGGAATTCTATGCCTCCATCAGAAAGAATGGCATTGCTCTATTTGTTAGGAAATGCAAAGACTTGGAAAAAATTATATTAAGTGAAGTAAGCCAGGCCCAAAGAAACATAGGTTCCATGGTTTCCATTATTTGCAATAACTAGTCTGAGACAAGAAGAAAAGGTCAGATAAGATGATGTTAAGCGAAATGAACCCCAAGATAAGGACACAAGTGTTTTTTTTTCTTTCTTGCTATTGTTTCTAATGTATTTATAAGGTACCATGTGATTTTTTTGTTGTTGCTTTGTATGTCCCTCCCCCACGGTATAACCTGTTTTCACTGTATTCGATGTTGGTATAATTTGTGGAGAGGAAGGGGAAAAACAAAATTGTTTAAATAGGGATACCGGTTGACCCATTGCAGCAATGAGATGTACAAGACACTATGTCGAAAATGAACTGTATAATTTAGGTGGTGTGGGGAGTGGGAGTGTAGTTGTGGAGATGGGAGGGAAGGGATGGTAAGGGAAGAATAAAGGAGGAGGCAACAATGCTTGATAAGAAATGTACTCATTACCTTTCTCATGCTAATTGTAACCCCTCTGTACAGTATTTTCACGATAAAACTCTTATTTAAAATAATCTAGGCAGAAAACCACATTTAAAGAGACTGGGGACATGTGTGAACTATTTTATGGAATTGAAGTCTGTGTCTACATAGATTAGTATGTACAAACATCTCAAATGGATAAAATACTATTTTAAAACAAACTAAATATAACTTACTTTATACCTTTACAATGTGAATTTGAGTTTATCACTATTTTCAATTTTAAACTTACTTATTAAAACATTTTGAAAAATGTTTCATAAATATCCTTTGTTGTTAGAAATAATGTTTATATATTAATTGAAATTATATTGTTAGTATTATAGTGACAGTCTCTATTTTGGAGCATTTTTCTTTTTTTGCCTTTTTTTTAAAATTGTGAAAATACAGAGGGGTTACAATTACATGGGCAAGATAATGAGTACATTTTTTTCAAGCATTGTAGCCTCCTCCTTTGTTTCCCCTTTCCATCCCAACCCTCCCCCCCCCACCAAAGTTGTAAAGTTCATTTTTCGACATAACAATTTGTACATCTCATTGTTGCAATGGGTCCACCTGTATCCCTATTTAAACGATTTGTTTTTTTCCCTTCCCCTCCACAAATTATAACAACATCAAATACAGTGAAACACAGGTTATACCGTG